>NC_047111.1:28493-328187 GCF_902500255.1 Thalassophryne amazonica
TACACATTACAAGGGAATCACATCTCGACCTATTACACATACAAGGGAATCAAGCTCTCAACCTATTACACATACAAGGGAATCAAGCTCTCGACCTATTACACATACAAGGGAATCAAGCTCTCGACCTATTACACATACAAGGGAATCAAGCTCTCAACCTATTACACATACAAGGGAATCAAGCTCTCAACCTATTACACATACAGTGGAATCAAGCTCTCGACCTATTACACATACAGTGGAATCAAGCTCTTGACCTATTACACATACAAGGGAATCAAGCTCTTGACCTATTACACATACAAGTGAATCAACCTCTCGACCTATTACACATACAATGGAATCAAGCTCTTGACCTATTACACATACAAGGGAATCAAGCTCTCAACCTATTACACATACAGTGGAATCAAGCTCTCAACCTATTACACATACAGTGGAATCAAGCTCTCAACCTATTACACATACAGTGGAATCAAGCTCTCTGACCTATTACACATACAGTGGAATCAAGCTCTTGACCTATTACACATACAAGTGAATCAACCTCTCGACCTATTACACATACAGTGGAATCAAGCTCTCGAACCTATTACACATACAAGTGGAATCAAGCTCTTGACCTATTACACATACAGTGGAATCAAGCTCTCAACCTATTACACATACAGTGGAATCAGGCTCTCAACCTATTACACATACAGTGGAATCAAGCTCTCAACCTATTACACATACAGTGGAATCAAGCTCTTGACCTATTACACATACAAGGGAATCAAGCTCTCAACCTATTACACATACAGGGAATCAAGCTCTCGAACCTATTACACATACAAGTGGAATCAAGCTCTTGACCTATTACACATACAGTGGAATCAAGCTCTCAACCTATTACACATACAGTGGAATCAAGCTCTCAACCTATTACACATACAGTGGAATCAAGCTCTCAACCTATTACACATACAAGTGGAATCAAGCTCTTGACCTATTACACATACAGTGGAATCAAGCTCTCAACCTATTACACATACAAGGGAATCAAGCTCTCAACCTATTACACATACAAGGGAATCAAGCTCTCAACCTATTACACATACAAGGGAATCAAGCTCTTGACCTATTACACATACAATGGAATCAAGCTCTTGACCTATTACACATACAATGGAATCAAGCTCTTGACCTATTACACATACAAGGGAATCAGGCTCTCAACCTATTACACATACAAGGGAATCAAGCTCTCAACCTATTACACATACAGTGGAATCAAGCTCTTGACCTGTTACACATACAAGGGAATCAAGCTCTCAACCTATTACACATACAATGGAATCAAGCTATTGACCTGTTACACATACAAGGGAATCAAGCTCTCAACCTATTACACATACAATGGAATCAAGCTCTTGACCTGTTACACATACAAGGGAATCAAGCTCTCAACCTATTACACATACAGTGGAATCAAGCTCTCAACCTATTACACATACAATGGAATCAAGCTCTCAACCTATTACACATACAGTGGAATCAAGCTCTCAACCTATTACACATACAATGGAATCAAGCTCTTGACCTATTACACATACAAGGGAATCAAGCTCTCAACCTATTACACATACAATGGAATCAAGCTCTTGACCTATTATACATACAGTGGAATCAAGCTCTCGACCTATTACATATACAATGGAATCAGGCTCTCAACCTATTACACATACAAGGGAATCAAGCTCTCAACCTATTACACATAAAAGGGAATCAAGCTCTCGACCTATTACACATACAAGGGAATCAACATCTCGACCTATTACACATACAATGGAATCAAGCTCTTGACCTATTACACATACAGTGGAATCAAGCTCTCGACCTATTACACATACAAGGGAATCAAGCTCTCGACCTGTTACACATACAAGGGAATCAAGCTCTCAACCTATTACACATACAAGGGAATCAAGCTCTCAACCTATTACACATACAGTGGAATCAAGCTCTTGACCTATTACACATACAGTGGAATCAAGCTCTTGACCTATTACACATACAAGGGAATCAAGCTCTTGACCTATTACACATACAAGTGAATCAACCTCTCGACCTATTACACATACAATGGAATCAAGCTCTTGACAAATTACACATACAAGGGAATCAAGCTCTCAACCTATTACACATACAGTGGAATCAAGCTCTCAACCTATTACACATACAGTGGAATCAAGCTCTCAACCTATTACACATACAGTGGAATCAAGCTCTTGACCTATTACACATACAAGGGAATCAAGCTCTCGACCTATTACATATACAAGGGAATCAACCTCTCGAACCTATTACACATACAATGGAATCAAGCTCTTGACCTATTACACATACAAGGGAATCAAGCTCTCGAACCTATTACACATACAAGTGAATCAAGCTCTTGACCTATTACACATACAGTGGAATCAAGCTCTCAACCTATTACACATACAGTGGAATCAGGTTCTCAACCTATTACACATACAGTGGAATCAAGCTCTCAACCTATTACACATACAGTGGAATCAAGCTCTTGACCTATTACACATACAGTGGAATCAAGCTCTCAACCTATTACACATACAAGGGAATCAAGCTCTCAACCTATTACACATACAGTGGAATCAAGCTCTCAACCTATTACACATACAGTGGAATCAAGCTCTCAACCTATTACACATACAGTGGAATCAAGCTCTCAACCTATTACACATACAAGGGAATCAAGCTCTCAACCTATTACACATACAGTGGAATCAAGCTCTCAACCTATTACACATACAGTGGAATCAAGCTCTCAACCTATTACACATACAGTGGAATCAAGCTCTCAACCTATTACACATACAGTGGAATCAAGCTCTCAACCTATTACACATACAGTGGAATCAAGCTCTCAACCTATTACACATACAAGGGAATCAAGCTCTCAACCTATTACACATACAGTGGAATCAAGCTCTCAACCTATTACACATACAGTGGAATCAAGCTCTCAACCTATTACACATACAGTGGAATCAAGCTCTCAACCTATTACACATACAGTGGAATCAGGCTCTCAACCTATTACACATACAGTGGAATCAAGCTCTCAACCTATTACACATACAAGGGAATCAAGCTCTCAACCTATTACACATACAGTGGAATCAAGCTCTCAAGATATTACACATACAAGTGGAATCAAGCTCTCAACCTATTACACATACAGTGGAATCAAGCTCTCAACCTATTACACATACAGTGGAATCAAGCTCTCGACCTATTACACATACAGTGGAATCAGGCTCTCAACCTATTACACATACAGTGGAATCAGGCTCTCGACCTATTACACATACAGTGGAATCAAGCTCTTGACCTATTACACATACAATGGAATCAAGCTCTTGACCTATTACACATACAGTGGAATCAAGCTCTCAACCTATTACACATACAATGGAATCAGGCTCTAAACCTATTACACATACAGTGGAATCAGGCTCTCAACATATTACACATACAGTGGAATCAAGCTCTCAACATATTACACATACAGTGGAATCAAGCTCTTGACCTATTACACATACAATGGAATCAAGCTCTCAACCTATTACACATACAAGGGAATCAAGCTCTCAACCTATTACACATACAGTGGAATCAAGCTCTCAACCTATTACACATACAGTGGAATCAAGCTCTCGACCTATTACACATACAAGGGAATCAAGCTCTCAACCTATTACACATACAAGTGGAATCAAGCTCTCGACCTATTACACATACAGTGGAATCAAGCTCTCGACCTATTACACATACAAGGGAATCAAGCTCTCAACCTATTACACATACAGTGGAATCAAGCTCTCGACCTATTACACATACAAGGGAATCAAGCTCTCAACCTATTACACATACAGTGGAATCAAGCTCTCAACCTATTACACATACAGGGAATCAAGCTCTCAACCTATTACACATACAAGGGAATCAAGCTCTCAACCTATTACACATACAAGTGGAATCAAGCTCTCAACCTATTACACATACAAGTGGAATCAAGCTCTCAACCTATTACACATACAGTGGAATCAAGCTCTCGACCTATTACACATACAAGGGAATCAGGCTCTCAACCTATTACACATACAAGGGAATCAAGCTCTCAACCTATTACACATACAGTGGAATCAAGCTCTCGACCTATTACACATACAAGGGAATCAAGCTCTCAACCTATTACACATACAATGGAATCAAGCTCTTGACCTGTTACACATACAAGGGAATCAAGCTCTCAACCTATTACACATACAATGGAATCAAGCTATTGACCTGTTACACATACAAGGGAATCAAGCTCTCAACCTATTACACATACAATGGAATCAAGCTCTTGACCTATTACACATACAAGGGAATCAACCTCTCAACCTATTACACATACAATGGAATCAAGCTCTTGACCTATTACACATACAAGGGAATCAAGCTCTCAACCTATTACACATACAATGGAATCAAGCTCTTGACCTATTACACATACAAGGGAATCAAGCTCTCAACCTATTACACATACAGTGGAATCAAGCTCTCAACCTATTACACATACAATGGAATCAAGCTCTTGACCTATTACACATACAAGGGAATCAAGCTCTCAACCTATTACACATACAATGGAATCAAGCTCTTGACCTATTACACATACAAGGGAATCAAGCTCTCAACCTATTACACATACAAGGGAATCAAGCTCTCAACCTATTACACATACAATGGAATCAAGCTCTCGACCTATTATACATACAGTGGAATCAGGCTCTCAACCTATTACACATACAAGGGAATCAAGCTCTCAACCTATTACACATACAAGGGAATCAAGCTCTCGACCTATTACACATACAAGGGAATCAACATCTCGACCTATTACACATACAATGGAATCAAGCTCTCGACCTATTACACATACAAGGGAATCAACATCTCGACCTATTACACATACAATGGAATCAAGCTCTTGACCTATTACACATACAGTGGAATCAAGCTCTCGACCTATTACACATACAAGGGAATCAAGCTCTCGACCTATTACACATACAAGGGAATCAAGCTCTCAACCTATTACACATACAAGGGAATCAAGCTCTCAACCTATTACACATACAGTGGAATCAAGCTCTCGACCTATTACACATACAAGGGAATCAAGCTCTCGACCTATTACACATACAAGTGGAATCAAGCTCTCAACCTATTACACATACAGTGGAATCAAGCTCTCAACCTATTACACATACAGTGGAATCAAGCTCTCGACCTATTACACATACAGTGGAATCAAGCTCTTGACCTATTACACATACAAGTGGAATCAACCTCTCAACCTATTACACATACAAGTGGAATCAAGCTCTCAACCTATTACACATACAGTGGAATCAAGCTCTTGACCTATTACACATACAAGGGAATCAAGCTCTCAACCTATTACACATACAGTGGAATCAAGCTCTCGACCTATTACACATACAAGGGAATCAAGCTCTCAACCTATTACACATACAGTGGAATCAAGCTCTCGACCTATTACACATACAAGGGAATCAAGCTCTCAACCTATTACACATACAATGGAATCAAGCTCTTGACCTGTTACACATACAAGGGAATCAAGCTGTCAACCTATTACACATACAATGGAATCAAGCTCTTGACCTGTTACACATACAAGGGAATCAAGCTGTCAACCTATTACACATACAATGGAATCAAGCTCTTGACCTGTTACACATACAAGGGAATCAAGCTCTCAACCTATTACACATACAGTGGAATCAAGCTCTCAACCTATTACACATACAATGGAATCAAGCTCTTGACCTATTACACATACAAGGGAATCAAGCTCTCAACCTATTACACATACAAGGGAATCAAGCTCTCAACCTATTACACATACAATGGAATCAAGCTCTCGACCTATTATACATACAGTGGAATCAGGCTCTCAACCTATTACACATACAAGGGAATCAAGCTCTCAACCTATTACACATACAAGGGAATCAAGCTCTCGACCTATTACACATACAAGGGAATCAACATCTCGACCTATTACACATACAATGGAATCAAGCTCTCGACCTATTACACATACAAGGGAATCAACATCTCGACCTATTACACATACAATGGAATCAAGCTCTTGACCTATTACACATACAGTGGAATCAAGCTCTCGACCTATTACACATACAAGGGAATCAAGCTCTCGACCTATTACACATACAAGGGAATCAAGCTCTCAACCTATTACACATACAGTGGAATCAAGCTCTCAACCTATTACACATACAGTGGAATCAAGCTCTTGACCTATTACACATACAAGGGAATCAAGCTCTTGACCTATTACACATACAATGGAATCAAGCTCTCAACCTATTACACATACAGTGGAATCAAGCTCTCAACCTATTACACATACAGTGGAATCAAGCTCTTGACCTATTACACATACAGTGGAATCAAGCTCTTGACCTATTACACATACAAGTGAATCAACCTCTCAACCTATTACACATACAGTGGAATCAAGCTCTCAACCTATTACACATACAGTGGAATCAAGCTCTCGACCTATTACACATACAAGTGGATCAAGCCTCTCAACCTATTACACATACAGTGGAATCAGCTCTAACCTATTACACAATACAGTGGAATCAAGCTCTTCAAACCTATTACACATACAGTGAATCAAGCTCTCAACCTATTACACATACAGTGGAATCAAGCTCTCAACCTATTACACATACAGTGGAATCAAGCTCTCAACCTATTACACATACAGTGGAATCAGGTCCTCAACCTATTACACATACAGTGGAATCAAACTCTCAACCTATTACACATACAGTGGATTCAAACTCTCAACCTATTACACATACAGTGGAATCAAACTCTCAACCTATTACACATACAAGGGAATCAAGCTCTCAACCTATTACACATACAGTGGAATCAAGCTCTCGACCATTACACATACAGGAATCAAGATCTCACCTATTACACATACAGTGGAATCAACTCTCAACCTATACACATACAGTGGAATCAAACTCTCAAACCTATTACACATACAAGTGAATCAACTTCTCGAGCTATTACACATACAGTGGAATCAAGCTCTTGACCTATTACACATACAGTGGAATCAAGCTCTCAACCTATTACATATACAGTGGAATCAAGCTCTCAACCTATTACACATACAAGGGAATCAAGCTCTCGACCTATTACACATACAGTGGAATCAAGCTCTCAACCTATTACACATACAAGGGAATCAAGCTCTTGACCTATTACACATACAGTGGAATCAAGCTCTCAACCTATTACACATACAAGGGAATCAAGCTGTCAACCTATTACACATACAAGGGAATCAAGCTCTCAACCTATTACACATAAAGTGGAATCAAGCTCTTGACCAAGTTATTCTATGTTGCCATTAAAAACAGTGTTTGTTTTTATGCATTACAATCCAGTGCAACCAGAAAGGCCAAAAAACCATCTAGCTGAAATAGTCACTGCACAAACGTCAAAGTCAAAGCAAAGAACAAACAGCTGGAGGAAAAAATTTGTTTGGATGTTGGAGGAAGATGAGAGAGTAATGGCTGATGAGAGATTTTGAGGTGATTCTGTCGCTTTAAGGACTTCCCACAGTGCGAGACGTCGCGCAGCGCTCTCAGCCGCCGTCGTCAGCCTGTTTCAAGCTGAAAACCTCCACATTTCAGGCTCTATTGATCCAGGACGTCGTGAGAGAACAGAGAAGTTTCAGAAGAAGTTTCAGCATTTTATCCGGATATTCCACTGTTAAAGGAGATTTTTTTAATGAAAGACGTGTGGACGGGTCCGCGCGTCGGGACACAGCCGCCGCGACGCTCCGCCACAGGAAAAACACCTCTGTTGAAAGCCTTAAGGACAAGTTGGAACATGTCCAGCTGTTAAACAATTTCTCATATACTCACTCCACTGAAAGCCATCAAAAGCCGCCTGGATTTTACAAATGGTTATCAACACGGAGGTGTTTTTCTTGTGCCGCCGCACCGCGTCGGCTGCGTCCCGACGCGCGGATCCGTCCGCACGTCTTTCATTAAAAAAATCTCCTTTAACAGTGGAATATCCGGATAAAATGCTGAAACCGACTTCTTCTGAAACTTCTCTGTTCTCTCACGACGTCCTGGATCAATAGAGCCTGAAATGTGGAGGTTTTCAACTTGAACAGGCTGACGACGCCGCCTGAGAGCGCTGAGCGACGTCTCGCACCGTGAAAAGTCCTTCAAGCGACAGAATCACCTCAAAATCTCTCATCAGCTGTTAAAATTTTCACCGAAAACCAGCTTCATTTTTCGAACCATGTCCACTTCGATGTGTCTCACAGGTTTAGAAAAAATTTTGATCAAACAAAGCGCCAGTCTCTCAGCAACTTCTCAGACAAAGGAATTCCGACGAGGGGCTGGACGACTCCTCCCACAAGGAGTGCTCACAGGCGAATGACGTCACCGACAGGCGTGGAAAAACTCACGCATGCGCACAAGGGTTCAAGCATGTCTGACGTAAAAACATATGAATGAAATCCATATAGGTTTTGAAAAAAATAAAAAGGACCGTTACTTTATGGATAGACCTCATATAAATGTTGTTATGGCTCCAGCTTCAGCTGGTCTGTATCATCTCTGAAAATTTCAGTTTGATACATTGAATGGTGTGAGCCACGCCCACCTGCCTAATTAAAATGTCAATAGACTCCGCCTCTTTGAACAATCATGATGTACTTATGTGTTTCAAGTAAAATTCTGTCCATGATTGACATGGTTATCTATGTCAAATTTGTTACAATTCTAATGAGCCAATTATGAGATATAAACTTTTGAGACTGATGACACAAGGTCCAATCAAAACTATAAACAGGCAGCCTCTCCACACTATTCTGCACCAGCCACATCAATCAATCAATCAATGTTTTTATATAGCGCCAAATCACAACAAACAGTTGCCCCAAGGCGCTTTATATTGTAAGGCAAGGCCATACAATAATTATGTAAAACCCCAACGGTCAAAACGACCCCCTGTGAGCAAGCACTTGGCTACAGTGGGAAGGAAAAACTCCCTTTTAACAGGAAGAAACCTCCAGCAGAACCAGGCTCAGGGAGGGGCAGTCTTCTGCTGGGACTGGTTGGGGCTGAGGGAGAGAACCAGGAAAAAGACATGCTGTGGAGGGGAGCAGAGATCGATCACTAATGATTAAATGCAGAGTGGTGCATACAGAGCAAAAAGAGAAAGAAACAGTGCATCATGGGAACCCCCCAGCAGTCTACGTCTATAGCAGCATAACTAAGGGATGGTTCAGGGTCACCTGATCCAGCCCTAACTATAAGCTTTAGCAAAAAGGAACGTTTTAAGCCTAATCTTAAATGAGTTCCATCCAGATTGGATTTAATGTTATCTTCCTCTATCACATGTTTGTAACAAGAAGTTCATCTTTTATGGCCCATCAGCTCATTTTAATAACTTAGGCTTCTGAGGTCCAGTAGACTCTGTGTAAAGTTGGTGCTGGGCAGTGCAACAGTCAGGTTGGGTTGCAAAAAGTAAGCACTGAATTTTTAGCAAATTTATGTAAAATCTTTCCAGGCTCCAATGGGTGTGGCCTAACTCATGAAATTTGGCGCTTGAATGTATGATGTACAGTCTGGATGTTTGAGGCCTACATGAAAATATGCTCCTATAGTGCCAATTATTGGCAGATTTGTTTAAATGTTTTGTGTCTGAGATAGGTGCAGAGTTTTGTACTCGACCTGAAAATGTCACCTCCACAGCTTCTATGGTCTCGGCTGCAGTATTGCATTTAGAGAGTGAAAAAAGAAAGTAAATCCAAATGAAAACAATAGGGTTCCCAGCCCCGCCAGACTGAACCTCTAAAAACAAGACTTGCTAGCAGGTCCAAGCCTCGTACACGGATCACCTCTGGAGAAACCGTGAGGCCCGTGTGACTCATAACAATGCGGCTGTAAGACGAGGGCCTGACCTGCAGACCCACATGGGCAACAGTGTGATCATGCCAACTTCCACTAAGAGGACTGACTTTAAATAAGACATCCATACTTTTCCAGCGCATCCACTGAATCCCAGCCTTTGATCCCACCATGTGCAGATGTTGTGTGTACAGATAACCATGGTGTTTATCAGATATCATTTGTCAATATTCAAAACGGAATTTATGTTCATGTCTGTTGAACCAAATGTTCTACTAAAGACCAGCAACAATGGCAGAAATATTCTCCTTATGGTACATATAAAAAGTCAGAGGTGACTGGGCAATGGGTTGAGTTTAATATTTTTTTAAAATATGACTATCACAGCATCAGTCTCTTACAGGTGCATCTTCTGAATAAGGTTGAACCTGACCCATCCCCTGAGCAAACACACTGGCAGCATTGGTCAGAAAAAATCAGCTTCCTCAGGCATTTTGATGATGAGAAGAAACACAAAGCCCACCAGACCCAGTGTGATGACTATCCTTACACATGTCCTGCACCTCCCTCACATACTTCTCTGCCACACCAGACTGTTGTGAAAGTGTAGTGACACGGACCCACAACAGGGGGCGCAAATGAACGGTCAATAGATGAGCCAAAAAGTAACAATTTAATGTTGTGAAGGTGCACAACGAACATACAGACAATCACAGAATATCATAACAGTCAATACACAGAGGTGACGTGTGGGCAGGCTCGAGCATAGAAGACGTCTGTCCTGAGAAGAGCCGGAACCACACGATTTCCGCTGCCCCAGAACCTGGTGAATACTGGAGCCGCCAAGTCCCGAATTCCCAGGTGATCACCGTCCCCGACTGTCGGATCTGGTACTGCTGGCGAAGAACAAAGACAGTTAAGTGTGGGTGTGTGTACACCCAGTAACAACAACGGTGGGAATGCCACCTCCACCTCTCACTCAATACTTGCAGCGCGTCCTCAGAGGAAAAAGAGTGCAGTATTGCACAGCCTCCACAAAAGGACCGGAACTCCTGCAAACACTCACAATAAACAGATTCTCAATATTTCCACAAAGGCTGAGGATATTACCTCCAATGAAGTATGATATCTCGGCAACGAGGTGGAGATGACGTCTGGTCTTTATGGAGTGAGATGATGTTGAGTAGATGGGTGACAGCTGTCAAGAGGTAATGAGCGACAGCTGTCACTCCCGGCTGTGTCCGTGGCGGCAGCGCCCTCTCGTGCCTGAAGCCCGCACTTCAGGCAGGGCGCCCTCTGGTGGTGGGCCAGCAGTACCTCCTCTTCTGGCGGCCCACACACAACACCAGACATCATCACACAATACCACAACTCTTCTCTTGGCACTCTGTGTCTTCTTTGAACTTTGCTGCTCTTTGATGGATACATTGGTGAGATACAAGTTTCATGCTTTTCTATACACCTAATTTCAGATACTTATTTCCCCTTTTTTTGGCAGCATCCTTTGATTGACTGCCATCAAATGTGGCAGGCAGCTTTTTAATCATTTTTTCTGTGTCATTAGACCATGCCTTGTGTTTACTGGACTTATAATTTTAAGATATGCAGACTCCCTGTTATGACTGCTACCTGCAGTGGATTTTGTTTTGTATAACTTTAGCACCTTTTCAGTTATTAAGCTCATAACATAAACCCTGGAGTGTCTATAACTCTTGGTGCAGATGAGACACATGACCAAGGCAGAGGTTTAAAAAGTTGGTTTTCAATATGTTGCAAATTTACATAAACATTAACAGGTAGAAATGGGTGTAGCCCACTGTAGAACATTCAGTACCCTTAAAAGATCGGGGAATGTATGAATTTTGATTGACGGGTCAAATGTTGACTGATTTTTGTAATGTGCGTTTCAGGCCAAAATACATTTTCTTTATTATTGTGACACATGCAGGTGAATAAATTTAATCCTTGGTATGTGAGTAACATCATCCTTAAAATTTTCAGCTTGATAAGTTGTACAGTGTGGGCCAGTGCCCCTTTAATACTGTAAGTCTTATTTTGAAAAAGAAATTGTTACATAAAAACATAAAAAGAAATAAAACATTTGATTTCTACATGACCAAGAATGTTTATGTCAGCATTGGTGGTATTTGATATAATATATGGAAAGTTATTCATTTTAAAATGACCGCAAAAGAAACCACAGACACCAGTGCATGAAATTTTTGGCTTTATTCAGTGGATATGCTGAAGCAGCTGGTCTGCTCTGTGTCAGTCTGATCCCGTCAGATCTCAGAAGCAAAGCAGAGCAGGATCTGGTTAGTACTTGGATGGAAGTCGTCTTTGGAACACCAGCAGCTGTGTGTGTTTCTCCAGGTAAAACTGGAGTTGCGTCAGGAAGGGCATCCGGCGTAAAACTTGTGCCAATTACCAATGCGGATCTGGCTGTATCCACTGTGGCAACCCCAAACAAAAACCGGGGGCAGCTGAATGAAGAACATTCAGTGGATATGCTGAAAAAGTTTCAGCTCCATAGACCAAACAGGTCAATTTTGGTGAATGTTTCCATTTTTTTGAAGGGGGTAATATTTTCCAGTGTCATTTAAGATAAGATAAGACTTTATTGATCACACAGTGGAGAAATTCACATGTTACTCAGGTCTTAAAAAAAACACACAAGATGGGTGTGAGTAGAGGAAAATATGCATCAAACAGCGTGTGCAAGGATAAGCAATAATAATAATTCTTGTAACAATACAATAAAATAACAAAATGAGGTAGAAATAGAATTTATGCAGTCATCATCAAATTTTAGGGTTTAAATCACACATGATCCCTGATCATACCAGAGGAATTTTCATGCAATTCTGCACGTTTTTTTTCAAATGATTCTTTTTGCATTTGTGGTGCCCCCTAGTGACATTCATTCATTCATCTTCTACCGCTTAGTCCAATTAAGGGTCGCAGGGTGCTGGAGCCTATCCCAGCAGTCATAGAGCGCAAGGCGGGGTGCACCCAGGACAGGACGCCAGTCTGTTGCAGGGCCACAAACAGACAAACAAACAGACACACCCACACACACACCTGCAGACAATTTAAAGATCCCAATCCACCTAACCTGCATGTCTTTGGATGTGGGAGGAAACCAGAGCACCCGGAGGAAACCCACGCAAACACGGGGAGAACATGCAAACTCTGCAAAGAAAGGCCACAGGAATTGAACCCACGACCTTCTCGCTGTGAGGCAACAGTGCTAACCACTAAGCCACCGTGCTGCCCCCCTAGTGACATATGCTTACCAAATTTGGTGTAAAGCCTTTGTTCAGACTTCTGTATGCTTGTGACAAGTTTGATGTTTATAGGAAGTACTGTTACAAAGATATATAAGACATTCAGTTTTGTCTGCTCCCTGTGGTGTGTTCTCTTTTATAAAACTGGCATCTTTTTAGCTATCATGCTTATTTTAATAACAAGCTCTACTAAATGGTCCATAGATTGGACTGGCAAAAATTGGTGCCAAATGAAGTGCTGGCCTGGGGTGAGACAGATCGTAAAGGTTTCACATATTATAGGATTATAGTTGTAGTACATGTTACTGATTTAGTATCTGGTGATGGGTCACTGTATAGCTATTGCACATAATTACACATCCTTCTGTGTTGTAACACCCACGTTTGTCTCTTGCAGAATAAATGTGTGAGCATTGCTCACTGGCAAGTTGAGTAAAGAGTTTGGCACTCACTTATGCTCACACGTTTCATCCACGATGGCCAACATCGACTGCCCTGCACCAGGCTGTGACGTCAGCTGACCCAGTTCAGCTCCTCCAGAAGTCCTCATCTGCCTCCTGGATATACACCCCAGCACAGCCCACCATCTGCCCAACACATCTACTGCCATTACAGCCTCTGCGGAGAAGGTGAAACGGCCCACTATCTTGGCAGTAGGAATGGTCATACTTCTTGCAACAGTGGAATGACCATAAAGCGGACACACACCTTACTGGACAGGATATCATTTACCAGCTCCTGGAATGTTGCGATGACTTGCTGAGGAAAGACCTCACTCGCACATTTGGCACTCTCTCAAGCAGTACCAAAGCCATGGTCCTTCAGAACATGAAAACGCTTGCTGTCCGCCAAGAGAACATCATGGTAGCTCGCGTCCAACTTCACAATATGTGACAGGATAGGAATGAACCTGTTACAGCATTTGCTGCCCGCTTGAGAGGACAGGCTAGTGTACGCAATTTCTCGATTACATGCCCCAAATCTGGCTGTGCAGAAGATGTAGACTACAGCGATGATATGACACAGGATGCACTGATACATGGAATCTGTGATGATGAAATCCATCTAGACATCCTTGGCTAATCTAATCAGAAACTGAAATTACAGGACACTATTCAAGCGATCAAGGCCAAGGAAAGCGGCAAGTGCTTGGCTGGGCACCTCTTCCTTGGTAGTGACACAGTTACTGCAGCAGCCACCAGCTCCTACAGGCGTCAGGAGAGGTCACGTTTACAGACCAGGAGTAGCAGCACTCCCCATCTCAACCACGGCAACCCCTCGTGTGACTATTGTGGCAGGCAAGGTCATTCTGGCAATAGGAAGGAACGCATGAAGGCATGCCCCACCTATAATCACACATGCACTAAGTGCGGTCTACTGCATCACCATGAGAGTGTCTGTCGCTGCTCACAGCGGCAAAAGAACATCTGAGTCCACCCCAGCCCCAGGCGGTGCCACAGCTGTGTTTGAAACCCTGTGCTCCGTTGAGGCCCTCTCCTCAGGCAACACTACCCGCCAACCTCCTGATGACCCCGCAGTGGCTCAAGCTATCAAACTGGAACATCATGTGTTTAATGACCTGTGTGAGGCATGGGAAAAGCGTACATCTGACCCCCACAGAGGTCTCTGTCCAGGCAGTCCCTTCGGACACCAGTGATATTGGCCTTGTGCCGACATTCCTTAGCCCCTCCGCGCCTGTCACTGTCCCCGTTATAGCAGACACAGGGTGCCAGTCCTGCCTTGCTGGTGAGTCAGTCCTGTTGAAGCTTGGGTTACAGTCCCGACATCTGATCCCCACTACAATAAAGATGTCTGCAGCAAACAGCTAGTCAATTAACATACTGGGAGCTATACCTCTCAGCATATCAGGCACCTCCCCAGCCGGTGAGCCATGCACTACTCATCAGCTTGTTTATATCACTCTGTCAACTGACAGATTCTTCCTATCTAAACAGGCCTGTGTCGTGCTCGGAATCATCCCCTCCAATTTTCCAACTGTTGGTGCGGCACACTCACTCATTACTCATACCAAGCCCACTTCACGTGATGCTACTGTACCACTCAATGAAAAACTCCCGTGTGATTGCCCTCAATGACAGGCTCCACCCCCATGCCCTACATCTCTTCCATTCCCTGCCACTGAGGAGAATCGCAATAGACTGGGGAAGTGGCTGCTGGACTACTATGCATCAAGCACATTCAATATCTGTCAACATCAGCCCCTCCCCATGATGTCAGGTCCCCCCATGCACCTCATGATAGATCCGGATGCAACACCAGTGGCCCATCATGCCCCCATCCCAGTCCCAATACATTGGCAGGAATAGGTCAAGGGGGGCCTTGACCAAGATGTCCGTCTAGGAATCATCAAACCTGTACCGGTGAGAACGCAGGCAACATGGTGTCATCAGATTGCTATGTGCCCAAAGAAATCAGGCAAACCCCGTCGCAGAGTCGACTTCCAGGCACTTAATCGCCGCACTACCAGAGAAACACACCACACTCAGTCGCCATTCCACCAGGCTCGCGCCATTCCACCAAACACTAGGAAAACAGTGTTCGATGCCTGGAATGGGTATCATAGTATCCCGCTACACGAGGAGGACAGGCACTTGACAATGTTTATAACGCCCTGGGGTTGATATCGATACCGCGTCGCCCCCCCAAGGCTACGTTGCCTCAGGCGATGCATACAGTGGGCACTTCGATGAATTCGTCACCCACATCCCTCATGAAGTGAAGATCATCGATGACACTCTGATGTGGCCGGATGATATCCATGGCAGCTTCTTCCAGGCTGTTGACTGGCTTGACACCTGTGGACGTAATGGCGTCATTCTGAACCCCTCCAAGTTCGAATTTGCCAAAGAGTCTGTCAAGTTTGCGAGCTTTCAAACTGACCCTACAACAGTGCGACCCTGCCATAAATGTATTGAGGCCATTCAGAACTTCCCAATCCCGAAAAACATTACGGACATGCGTAGCTGGTTCGGGTTGGTCAATAAGGTGTCATATGTCTTTCCAACTGCAGAGAGAATGCAGCCATTCTGCCAGTTCCTGAAACCGGGAATCAGGTTTGACTGGACCAAACAACATGAACATGCTGTTTGATGAAACTAAAGCCCTCATCTGTTGTGGCTGGCGTGCCTGGCTGGCTTTTGTCTGTCTTTTGGTTTTCCTTCCAGGTGGTGCGCATTTGGGACTGAGTGGCTGTGTAGCTGAGTTTATCAGGACCTCACCCTGATCACCTGAGGCTGATCACCTGCGGCTCGTCAGGACTCACAGCTGTGGTGCATCTACATGGATTGGAACATGGTGGCATTTAAGACTGGAGTACACAGTGTGTATTTGCCAGAGACTCGACCTTGTGACCAGACGGGTGAGATCGTCATCTCGAGAGCCAGCTCATCATCAGTGGATGCAGAGAACGTCCAGGTTTGATGCATGGTCTGTGAAAGAGGAGGGGGTGAGGTCTCACGCTCATCAGCACACTTCCTGAGGTACGTTAGATTTTGTGACTAACATTTATACAGTCAGTAAATGTGGTGTCCCTCACACCTTATTATACTGAGCTGTATGTAGTCGTTTAATCAGCTTCCACTGCAGTGGAGTTTTGTGAACAGGGTGTTCCATGCCTGCAGGGTGGGAAGCTGATTAGTAATTAAGCCAGGAAGTGTTTGCTGTTTGTACACCTTTGAGCGGTCTCACTGTGTGTGGAGTGTGGACTCACATGATGATTTCTTCTTTCACAGACTCGGTTTGTCGCGGCCACCTGGGGGGTGTCGGCGGGGTTCTTGGGTCCGAACTGGTTCTGGCTCTGGACCGTTTTGTGCTGCTGGGAGCGCACCGCAAATCCGCCACGCCAGACCGCGCACTTATTTGTTTGTATTTTTTCACATCACTGTTATGTTTATTAAACTCTGTTATCCTTTGTACCGTGCTCTGCTTATTTTATACTGGGTCCTTCAAACGCTGGTCGGTTCTCCGGGCTGCGTCCGACACATAACATCATCATCGAGATCAAAAAGGGTGTAGAAATCTTTGACAAATGTAAACCCACATGTCTGGCCACAGACTGGAGCAAGCACAGCTTAGGGTTTGGGCTCTTCCAAAAGCACTGCACATGCCCCTCACCGCGGGCATTCTGCTGCCCAGATGGATGGCAGATCACCCTAGTCGGCAGCAGATTTACTTCGGGTGCAGAGTCCAGGTATGCGCCTATTGAAGGGGAAGCATTAGCCGTCATGGACGCCCTGGACAAGGCCTGCCACTTTGTCATTGGTTGCCTCAAACTCATCATAGCCGTTGATCACAAACCCCTCCTTAAAGTACTAGGCGACAGGCGATTGGATGACATCCCAAATCCCTGCCTGTGAAACCTGAAGGAGAAGACCCTGCATTACTGCTTTCATTGTTCAGATCCCTGGAGCAGGCTGCTACAGATGCCCTGTCCAGACACCCGGTTGGGAGGCCATCACACTTGGAGCTACCTGACGACTTGTCTGCTTTGTGCATCACCAACCCTACCCCCAATGTCCTGGCTCAACTACGTTGTACCGACACGATGATCACTGAAGTATGCTCATATGACTCCACTGATAACACAGTGATCAAATCAGTCTCATGGGATGACGTCCACCTGGCCACCTCGAGTGATCCAACTATGGTGGAATTGCTGAACCTCATCGAGGATGGCTTCCCAGAGCTTAAGACATGCCTCCCCCCAGCACTCAGACCATACAATCAATATAGGAAATATATGAGCAGTTTTGACGGTGTCGCCCTCTACCATGACTGAGTCATCATCCCGGCGTCCCTGCACAATAGGGTGCTTGAGGCCCTCCACTCAGCCCATCAAGGTGTCACCCAGATGTGCTCCCAGGCAGAGTTGTCCTTCTTCTGGCCAGGTATGACCCCTGCTATCACAGAGCTACGAGAACGATGCACTGCCTGCAACTGCATGACCTTCTCAATCCAGTGACCCTCCCACACCCCCCTTACTGCCTGCATACCCGTTCCAATGTGTTGCAGCTGATTACTTCTCATACCAAGGCAGACACTTCCTTGTCATGGTTGATGGCAACAGCAACTGGCCAATCGTGGAGGAAAGTGCCAATGGAGCATCTGGCTTGATCACGGCCCTTCGTCGCATATTTGTCCCCTATGGAATTGCAGAAGAACTGTCATCTGATGATGGACCAGAGTTCATGGGCACTCTCGACAAAACGCTTCCTTAGTGACTGGCGCGTCTGACACCGCCTCTCCTCTGTGGCATTCCCTCACAGCAACTGTCGGGCAGAGGTGGGTGTCAAAACTATCAAATGCATGATAACTGACAATATAGTTGATGGGTCATTGAACACTGACAAATTTCAAGGAGCCATGTTACAATATCGTAATGCGCCAGACCGAGACACCCATCTCTCCCCAGCCTTTTCAGAAGACCCATAAGGGATTTCATTCTCATCCATCCAGGCAAATACCAACCCCACCCGGCATGGCGTTCAATGCTTGTAGCCACAGAGGAAGCACTGTGCAATCGCCACATGCGTGATGCTGAACACCTCTCTGAACACACCCACACATTACCCTCCTTAAAGGTCGGTGACCTTGTCCGCATCCAAAACCAAACCGGCCCTCACCCAACCAAGTGGGATAAGACCAGTATTGTCAGCGAAGTGCGACAGTTCAATCAGTACGTGATTCGGGTTGACGGATCGGGCCGTGTCACTCTGCATAATTGCCAGTTCCTTCGGTGATACACTTCAGTTGTTCAGAGAGATCACTTGATAATGGCCCTGGTCTGCCACTGATGGCCCAGTCTGACAAGACCCACGAAGCTCCGCCTGAGCAGGCGCCTCCCAGGCCACCTGCAACTCTGATACCGGCAATCACAGTGCCTGCCGATACTCCTCTTGCAGGCATGGTGGAGCCTACAACCCTGGATTGCTCATCAAGAATATCCACACCGCAGCCGCCAGGCCCTTCCCCGCCGCGGACTGATTGCGTCCAATCCATTGGATGCATGCCCTGAGCCCTCAGAGCTCTCCAGGACTTCAACTCACTGGGACTCAAGAAGGATGTACTCTCAACCACTGCTGCTGGGCGTCGTACCCGCCACGGCCTGAGCCCTCCCCCTTAGCTTATATGGAGGCCACTGTAATGCCCGGGGAGAGGGTAGTCTACCTTGTGACCCTTCTGAATCCTGTTCTGCCTGCCCCGCCCCCGTATATGGCCTGCCCCTTCATTGTCCATTGTCCTTTTTCATTTAAATTTGAGATACTTATTTTATGACTGCCAGTGATTGTGCTTCAAATATCAGTCTTTGTCATATCATTCCAAAGACTTGGGGGACATATAGGATTATAACTGTAGTACGTGTTACTGATAAGTATCTGGTGATGGGTCACTGTAATTACACTGTAATTACACGTCGTTCTGTGTTGTAACACCCATGTTTGTGTCTTGCAGAATAAACGTGTGAGCATTGCTCACTGGCAAGTTGAGTAAAGAGTTTGGCACTCATTTACATATGTTGCCATACTGTGTAAAAAATGGGAAAACAGAAATGGGTGTGGCTTATATCAGGAGATCTGGCACATTCCAATCATTGCAGTGATGTTATGACACTCCCTTGAGCTGGTTTGTGTCATCTCTGGAAATTTCAGATTGACAAATTAAATGGTATGAGCCACACCCACTTTTCAAATAAAGAAGCTAATAGGCCATGCCCCCACTGATCAATCATGATGTACTTTTTATGAGTGAGTGTTGTCCCAACATTACCCATGTCAAATTTTGCGCAATTTCATTTGTCCAATTTGAGATATAAACATTTTAGATTTATGAAACCCCCTCATGTCCAATCAAGACAATACGAATCTGACTACCTGCCTGCATCATTCAATCCTGAGACTTGTCTTGATTGGAGTTACCATTTTGAAGAAAGTCCCAATTTCCTGTGTTAGGTGTTTAGAACAGGATGTCCTTCTGTTAGTTCTCAGGAAGGATTAAGTCCATCAAGCTCATTTTTACAACTGAAAGATGGTAGGAATATAGAGTCTGTAGACTCTCTATATTCAAAGTTCACTTTCATTCAGAGTAACAGTCTGAGCTGTGTTACAAAAAGTCTGTTTTGCAGATTTTCCAAATTTGTGAAAAAACTTTCTTAGTGCAGATGGACATGGCCTATCTCATGACATTCAGAACATTTCCATATAAGGCACTTGATTGTACGATATACAGTTTGGGAGTTAGGGGTCAAAAATTAAATGTATTGCTATAGTGCCCCCTATAGGCAGATTTGTAAATTTTTTGTGTGTGTGTTTGAGTTAAGTGCAGAGTTTTGTACTAGACATGTAAATATCACCTCCCCAGCTTCTATGATCTAAGCTCCAGACTGCATTTAGTGGGGTAAAAAAATTGCAGTGAAAACAATAGGGTTCCTCAGCCCTGCTGGGACTGGGAAATGTCCTCACTGGGCTTGGACCCCTTAAAAAACTCTGATGTTAAAATTCCTTCACAGCTGCTCTGATGTGCATGAAACAACCCTGAGCAGAGCTAAGTTCATGTTCATGGTCTGGTATTAACACTTATATGTTGCTAAATGACTGATCTGTACATGTCCAAATATTTATGGTCCAGCAGTGCAAAAGTTACCTTTACGATGCTGATGGGCTTCCGTGACAGGTGGTAGGCAGTGTAGAAGAGGAAGGTCTGTAAGAGGATGAAGCCTCGATACCTAAAGGAAGAGTTTTTAAACACAGTTAGAAATGTTTTGTTGTCTGTATCTAAAAAGGGTTTCCAAAATAATTTTATGTACTAAACGATGCAGTAACATTTGTTTATAAAGTAATAAATGATGCAGTAACGTTTGTTAATGAAGTAACAAACAATGTAGTAATATTTGTTTATGGAGTAATAAATGATGCAGTAACATTTGTTTATAAAGTAATAAATGATGCAGTAACGTTTGTTAATGAAGTAACAAACAATGCAGTAATGTTTGTTTATGGAGTAATAAATGATGCAGTAACATTTGTTTATGGAGTAATAAATGATGCAGTAACATTTGTTAATGAAGTACTCAATGATGCAGTAACGTTTGTTAATGAAGTAACAAACGATGTAGTAATATTTGTTTATGGAGTAATAAATGATGCAGTAACATTTGTTTATAAAGTAATAAATTATGCAGTAACGTTTGTTAATGAAGTAGCAAACGATGTAGTAATGTTTGTTTATGGAGTAATAAATGATGCAGTAACATTTGTTTATAAAGTAATAAATGATGCAGTAACATTTGTTAATGAAGTAACAAACGATGTAGTAATGTTTGTTTATGGAGTAATAAATGATGCAGTAACATTTGTTTATAAAGTAATAAATGATGCAGTAATGTTTGTTAATGAAGTAACAAACGATGCAGTAATGTTTGTTTATGGAGTAATAAATGATGCAGTAACATTTGTTTATGGAGTAATAAATGATGCAGTAACGTTTGTTTATAAAGTAATAAATGATGCAGTAACGTTTGTTTATAAAGTAATAAATGATGCAGTAACGTTTGTTAATGAAGTAACAAACGATGTAGTAATATTTGTTTATGGAGTACTAAATGATGCAGTAACATTTGTTTATAAAGTAATAAATGATGCAGTAACATTTGTTAATGAAGTAGCAAATGATGTAGTAATATTTGTTTATGGAGTAATAAATGATGCAGTAACATTTGTTTATAAAGTAATAAATGATGCAGTAACGTTTGTTAATGAAGTAGCATACGATGTAGTAATATTTGTTTATGGAGTAATAAATGATGCAGTAACATTTGTTTATAAAGTAATAAATGATGCAGTAACGTTTGTTAATGAAGTAGCAAACGATGTATAGTAATATTTGTTTATGGAGTAATAAATGATGCAGTAACATTTGTTTATAAAGTAATAAATGATGCAGTAACATTTGTTTATAAAGTAATAAATGATGCAGTAACGTTTGTTAATGAAGTAGCAAACGATGTAGTAATGTTTATGGAGTAATAAATGATGCAGTAACATTTGTTTACAAAGTAATAAATGATGCAGTAACATCTGTTAATGAAGTAGCAAACGATGTAGTAATATTTCTTTATGGAGTAATAAATGATGCAGTAACATTTGTTTATAAAGTAATAAATGATGCAGTAACGTTTGTTAATGAAGTAGCAAACGATGTAGTGATATTTGTTTATGGAGTAATAAATGATGCAGTAACATTTGTTTATAAAGTAGTAAATGATGCAGTAACGTTTGTTAATGAAGTAGCAAACGATGTAGTAATATTTGTTTATGGAGCAATAAACGATGCAGTAACATTTGTTTATAAAGTAATAAATGATGCAGTAACGTTTGTTAATGAAGTAGCAAACGATGTAGTAATATTTGTTTATGGAGTAATAAATGATGCAGTAACATTTGTTTATAAAGTAATAAATGATGCAGTAATGTTTGTCAATGAAGAAACAAACGATGTAGTAATATTTGTTTATGGAGTAATAAATGATGCAGTAACGTTTGTTTATAAAGTAATAAATTATGCAGTAACGTTTGTTAATGAAGTAGCAAATGATGTAGTAATATTTGTTTATGGAGTAATAAATGATGCAGTAACATTTGTTTATAAAGTAATAAATGATGCAGTAACATTTGTTTATAAAGTAATAAATGATGCAGTGCAGTAACGTTTGTTAATGAAGTAGCAAATGATGTAGTAATATTTGTTTATGGAGTAATAAATGATGCAGTAACATTTGTTTATAAAGTAATAAATGATGCAGTAATGTTTGTCAATGAAGTAACAAATGATGTAGTAATATTTGTTTATGGAGTAATAAATGATGCAGTAACATTTGTTTATAAAGTAATAAATGATGCAGTAATGTTTGTTAATGAAGTAACAAACGATGTAGTAATATTTGTTTATGGAGTACTAAATGATGCAGTAACATTTGTTTATAAAGTAATAAATGATGCAGTAACGTTTGTTTATAAAGTAATAAATGATGTAGTAACATTTGTTAATGAAGTAGCAAATGATGTAGTAATATTTGTTTATGGAGTAATAAATGATGCAGTAACATTTGTTTATAAAGTCATAAATGATGCAGTAACATTTGTTTATAAAGTAATAAATGATGCAGTAACGTTTGTTTATAAAGTAATAAATGATGCAGTAATGTTTGTCAATGAAGTAACAAACGATGTAGTAATATTTGTTTATGGAGTAATAAATGATGCAGTAACGTTTGTTTATAAAGTAATAAATGATGCAGTAACGTTTGTCAATGAAGTAACAAACGATGTAGTAATATTTGTTTATGGAGTAATAAATGATGCAGTAACATTTGTTTATAAAGTAATAAATGATGCAGTAACGTTTGTTAATGAAGTAGCATACGATGTAGTAATATTTGTTTATGGAGTAATAAATGATGCAGTAACATTTGTTTATAAAGTAATAAATGATGCAGTAATGTTTGTTAATGAAGTAGCAAACGATGTAGTAATATTTGTTTATGGAGTAATAAATGATGCAGTAACATTTGTTTATAAAGTAATAAATGATGCAGTAACGTTTGTTAATGAAGTAGCAAATGATGTAGTAATATTTGTTTATGGAGTAATAAATGATGCAGTAACATTTGTTTATAAAGTAATAAATGATGCAGTAACGTTTGTTAATGAAGTAGCAAACGATGTAGTAATATTTGTTTATGGAGTGATAAATAATGATGCAGTAACATTTGTTTATAAAGTAATAAATGATGCAGTAACGTTTGTTAATGAAGTAGCAAACGATGTAGTAATATTTGTTTATGGAGTAATAAATGATGCAGTAACATTTGTTTATAAAGTAATAAATGATGCAGTAACGTTTGTTAATGAAGTAGCAAACGATGTAGTAATATTTGTTTATGGAGCAATAAATGATGCAGTAACATTTGTTTATAAAGTAATAAATGATGCAGTAACGTTTGTTAATGAAGTAGCAAACGATGTAGTAATATTTGTTTATGGAGTAATAAATGATGCAGTAACATTTGTTTATAAAGTAATAAATGATACAGTAACGTTTGTTAATGAAGTAGCAAATGATGCAGTAACATTTGTTTATAAAGTAATAAATGATGCAGTAACATTTGTTTATAAAGTAATAAATGATGCAGTAACGTTTGTTAATGAAGTAACAAACGATGTAGTAATATTTGTTTATGGAGTACTAAATGATGCAGTAACATCTGTTTATAAAGTAATAAATGATGCAGTAACGTTTGTTTATAAAGTAATAAATGATGCAGTAACGTTTGTTAATGAAGTAGCAAATGATGTAGTAATATTTGTTTATGGAGTAATAAATGATGCAGTAACATTTGTTTATAAAGTCATAAATGATGCAGTAACATTTGTTTATAAAGTAATAAATGATGCAGTAACATTTGTTAATGAAGTAGCAAACGATGTAGTAATATTTGTTTATGGAGTAATAAATGATGCAGTAACATTTGTTTATAAAGTAATAAATGATACAGTAACGTTTGTTAATGAAGTAGCAAATGATGCAGTAACATTTGTTTATAAAGTAATAAATGATGCAGTAACATTTGTTTATAAAGTAATAAATGATGCAGTAACGTTTGTTAATGAAGTAACAAACGATGTAGTAATATTTGTTTATGGAGTACTAAATGATGCAGTAACATTTGTTTATAAAGTAATAAATGATGCAGTAACATTTGTTTATAAAGTAATAAATGATGCAGTAACGTTTGTTAATGAAGTAGCAAATGATGTAGTAATATTTGTTTATGGAGTAATAAATGATGCAGTAACATTTGTTTATAAAGTAATAAATGATGCAGTAACGTTTGTTAATGAAGTAGCAAATGATGTAGTAATATTTGTTTATGGAGTAATAAATGATGCAGTAACATTTGTTTATAAAGTAATAAATGATGCAGTAACGTTTGTCAATGAAGTAACAAACGATGTAGTAATATTTGTTTATGGAGTAATAAATGATGCAGTAACATTTGTTTATAAAGTAATAAATGATGCAGTAACGTTTGTTAATGAAGTAATAAGAGCAAAGCGCCGCACAGCAGCAGGAAGCTCCCTCATGGTACAGGGAGTCCCAAAGAGGAAGTGCCAAATTGTGAGTCCACAGTGAAGCAGGAAATCACACTGTCACGAGCGCCACTAGCTTAGCTTATGACAAGCTAAAAGTGGACGCTCTCGTTTTGGCCAAACAACTTTCCACAGTTCCTGGGTATTCTCTTGGGTATTCTGTGTTAGTGTGCGCCCGCGGCTGACGTGCTCGATGAATTCCTGCGCAAAAAGTAGTTCCCAGATAATTGTGATATATTCCTGTGAGATAATAAGGATATCTCATCTCAATTAATTCTAAAATTTACCAGTAATGAAATGATAAAGAGAACTGAAGTTTTAAGAGTAACCATAATAAATATTTAAGAAACTTAAAAGTTTAAGAAGCACTGTAAACATCGACACGATGGAGTTTGATGCGGAAGAGTTCAGAAAGGATACAAATGTTCTGATGACCATTTACAGTTGGTGATGAAAGACTTGGGTGTTAACTTGGTGTTAAAGCAGACCTGGGCAAACTGCGGCCCGGGGGCCATATGCGGCCCTTTGCATGTCTCTGTCCGGCCCTCATGAGGTCTGTGATTATTATTACGTATATTAAAAATGTCAAGCTTGTGTGTTGCAAGTTATTAGAGAGGTTTATTTAGGTATATTTAAATATGTACATATTATTACAATAATAAAAATTACCTATAAAATCTAATAAATAGGTAATTTTTTGTAAAATTTGTAATGGGAGACAGCTGAGTTATCGATGGTGTGGCCCTCGGACATAATTCAGGTTCCCTATGTGGCCCCTTGTAAAAATTAATTGCCCACCCCTGTGTTAAAGTAAGAACAAGAAGCTGCACTGAAAGAGATCAATCTGGGACAAAGAGACACATTCTGTGTGTTGTCGCTCCAACGAGAGCGGCACGCTGAGCGGGGTGACAGGAAATGTCAAATGTTGAACACTTCCTGGCATGAGTGTAGCTGGGTTGCACTGGACTCCCCTGAAAACTGACGGGACACCCCAGGTGACACGCAGATGACTGACATGTCACAGCACTGCACATCTGGTTGAAAAGAGCCGTTTTGAAATCAGTGACACATACTAACTGCTAGGTCCCTCCTGTACAGTTGGTGGCGCTGTCTTCCACAAAAAAGTTCTAATCCACCTTCTTACAAGAAGAAAAATGAGCCAGTTTTGAATTTGAACATATCATCTGAACCACAGACTCTGAGTTATATTGGTGAGTAAACAGTAAACATTAAAACTCAAACTGATAGCAAATCTCTACAACTTGATATAAATTTAATTCAAAATATACAAGACAGCTTCCTGACAGAGTGGTGCTGAGGAGGTTTTTCTTAAAAAGAAGACCTAAAAGTTTAGCTAATGTGGCCATATCCGGTTGTTAAGCGCTGACGTAACGCATCACATGATAAATCTGTTTCTGGGTCCAAAGACCTGCAAGTTTACAATTAAAGTTCCATCTGTATGATCCTTTTAAGGATCTACAGTTTAAGTTTAGTCTGTGTTTACAGTGTGTGCAGACCACCGTCCCTCCGTTATTCATCTGTTTCTAAGGTAAGAACACTTAATAACACTTTTTTCTTTTACTTTACAGATTTTATTAGGCACAGGTAATTTAGAGGGATTTGGGGATGTTTTATAAGGCTGGAACGGATTAAAATAATTTTAGCTATTTTCAATGAGGGAAATTTGTTTGAAATATGAGCAGATTGTCTTACAAGCTTGGTCACGAACAAATTAAACTCGTGAATCAAGGTTCCACTGTACTACTAAAATGTAATTTTTTTATGCTTTTCATCATGTTAATAACAGACTGCAGCCATGAGACCCTGAAAACTTGCTAAAACAAATATTGCAGATGACCTGTGTCTGCTACGTTTAACCTGCGTGGAGTTTAATAAACGCAAACCGAATTTCAGACATCTTCTATATGTTACTGTGGAACAAAGAGGACAATAAATGTTAAAGTGCAAACTTCACTTTCCCCCAAACGACGTGAACAGGAAGTGATCGCAGCTCACAGCGACTCCCATTGAAAATAACGGAGAAACAACCTGAGCTTCTGGCATTTTTACATAAAACAAACGTAATAACAACATCTAAAAACCCAGGTAATATATCCAGGAGAGTTTTAGGCACAATATACAAAGAGTTTTATTGTTGTGGTTTGCCCTGGTCTGCTGGCCTCTGTCTTTTTTATGTTTTCAGGTGAAGCTGAGGTGGAGCTGCTGGTGACTTGCCTGGGTGCTTTTCGCTGTGTGACGTCAGGGCTCTGCTCCCCACTGCCAGAGGGCACATGGGCGCCGGCCCATCTGTCAAGACGGCACATGGAATTGTCAGAGCGGCGTCTCACAGCTGAGCTGGATCTACACTGACTGGGTGTTCACAGCTGACACTCATCAGCACTCCTGATTTAACCCCAAACCTGTCATGGGTTCGGGGCCAGAATCTTTCCTGAGACCACCAGAAGAACCTCCGCGTGTCTCCTGGTTGGACCTGGGTTGCTATGGGTTCCCAGCTGTGCCAAGCCATCGCACCCAGCCGGTAACGCCAGCTTTTGTTTTTCTTATAGTGTATTTTGTTTGGCGTTCCGCCACCACATTGGAGCTAATGTCCCCTTTCTGTTTTCCTGATGCAAGCCTCTGAGCTTCTAGATCTTTTGTTTACCTGTGGAGTTTTTGGACTGAAATCTCTGCTTTTGTTGCAACTCCACCTCTGTGGGCTCTCATGTTCACAACAGTAACTCTGTGTTTTTCACTGGCGCCTTCAGGTGCACTCTGTAACCCGCCGTATTTTTCCCTCTCGAGTTTCCAGACTCTGTTACATGTCGTGTTTTTCATTCCCAAGTTCTAATTATTGCCGTTATCAATCGTTTCTTTTCCTGCAGTGTGAGCCTCGGCTCTTAATTCATACATAAGTCATGTAAAACGGTTCATACGGTTTTTCCATGTCACGCTTTTGTTTCTGGCTTTAACGTGGACATTCTGTAGTTCTGTCACGTGTGTAATCACATGCAGCTGTTAATTATCTGAGTCATTCATCTCCGCGCTGCGTAGTGTTCAGCAGATATGCTGCGTGGACTTCGTTCCTCTTTCTGGAGTTCTGTGAACATCAATGTTTAATCTGTAGTTTGGGTTGGTGCTGTTCTGGTCCAGTGTGCAGTCATTCTGTTATTCCACAGGTTGAACCGTTCAGTTACAGTATGATGTAATCTGCTGACAGGCAGAGTGATCTACATGCAGCCACTAAGCTCTGAGTTTATGTAACTGTGGTTCTCTGAGTGCAGTTTCCCAGAGAATGTGAGCTGCCAAATTGCTGCATGTATTTAAGCCTGGAACTTGGAGCTGTCAGCTGACTGTCAGTCTGCCACATGTGCCCACCTTCAGGGTGTGTCATGTCAAACTAAGTTCTTGAATGAACAAAGACTGTGATAAGAACTGGACTCCTGAATGAACTGAACCTCTGAACTATTTACTTTTGGATTTATTTTCGTTTCCAGATGTGTGCCCATATGCACTCCATGATCTCACCTGCCCTCTCACTTTCCCCCCCACAGTCCCAGCAGCGCCACAGGCTCACTTCCCTGGTTCCTGGCCCGGTCCTGTCTGTCTCGTCCATCCAGTCCTTGTGGTCCATCCTCCTTTGTTCTTCCACGGCGCAGTTCCTTGTTAGGTTCAATAAACGTTTGGTTAACTCCTTCTGTGTCTGCCTTACTGCTCCTGCTCTTGGGTCTAACACGCAACCTGGTCCCAGACCATAACATTTATGTTGCGATGTTAATGCTGTTGTCCATGTGCAGCGGTTTAAGTGCAGCACGATCAGAGCGTCTCAGTGCAGTTCTCAGTGTTAATGACAGCGCGCCTTTTTGTTTGGAGCCGGAAGTTGAAAATCACATGATGCATTACGTCACACTTAACAACCAGATTGTAGGGGCCTACTGTGAAGTAGCTGAAAAGTTAGAATATAAATTCACATCAACAGAAAAGAAAATGCTTAAAGCGGTAGCGTGTTAAGAGGGCTGTAGTTGGGGGGTCTGAAGCTGAAGATCTTTAGCCATGCACATGCTCCCCAAAAAAAGTTTGAAGGACCTAAATTACATGGTGAGGACTCTTCCAGGCATTTGAAATGCAAATAAAGGAAATGATTGGAATGGCAGCGATTAAGAGGGCCATATTTGCAAAAGATTTTTGCTATACTTACGCTCCCAGCATATTTCCTCAAAATAAAGTGTGACGGACCTAAATGAGATGCAGAGGACACTAATACCAGGCATGTGACAATGCAAATAAAGAAAATGCTTAAAGTGGCAGGGGGTTAAGAGACCCGTCGTTGGGGGGGTCTGGGAGGTGAAGCTCCCCAGAAGCTGAAGATTTTTAGCCATGCTAATGCTATCCAGAAGCATTTACTGGAAAAAAAAGTCTGAATGATGGTGAGATGCATTTGTTAATGACGGCATAAACGATGCAGTAACATTTGTGAATGAAGTAATAAACGATGACTGACTGTGTGTCCTGGACTAAGACATGAAGTGGACACAGCTGCACTGACTGTGTGTCCTGTAGCAGGACATGAAGTGGATATCAAATAAAAAATAAACGAATAAACCATCATCAAACAAAAAACAAACACTGAAAAAACTGTCATCAAACGAAAAACAAACCCTGAATAAACCAGTATCAAACATAAAATAAACCATTATCAAACAAAAAGCAAACCCTGAATAAACCATCATCAAACATGAAACAAACCCTGTATAAACCATCGTCAAACAAAAAACAAACCCTGAATAAACCATCATCAAACAAAAAACAAACCCTGTATAAACCATCAAACAAACACAAACCCTGAATAAATAAACCATCAATCAAAAAACAAACCCTGTATAAACCATCATCAAACAAAAAACAAACCCCGAATAAACCAGTATCAAACATGAAACAAACCCTGTATAAACCATTATCAAACAAAAAGCAAACCCTGTATAAACCATTATCAAACAAAAAGCAAACCCTGAATAAACCATTGTCAAACAAAAAACAAACCTTGAACAAACCATCATCAAACAAAAAAGAAACCCTGTATAAACCATTATCAAACAAAAACAAACCCTGAATAAACCAGTATCAAACATAAAACAAACCCTGTATAAACCATTATCAAACAAAAAGCAAACTCTGAATAAACCATTGTCAAACAAAAAGCAAACCCTGAAGAAATCATCATCAAACAAAAAACAAACCCTGAATAAACCATCATCAAACAAAAAAGAAACCCTGAACAAACCATTGTCAAACAAAAAACAAACCCTGAATAAACCATTATCAAACAAAAACAAAACCCTGAACAAACCATCGTCAAACAAAAAACAAACCCTGAATAAACCATTATCAAACAAAAACAAAACCCTGAATAAACTGTTGTCAAACAAAAACAAACCCCAAATAAACTCTGATCAAGCAAAAAAAAAAACAAACAAAAAAAAACTCTGAATAAACCCTCAAACAAAAAATAAACTGAAGAAACCGTCATCAAATAAAAAATAAACCCTGAATAAACCATAAAAAACAAACCCTGAATAAACCGTTATCAAACAAAAACCAAACCCTGAATAAACCGTTGTCAAACAAAAAACAAACTGAATAAACCATTAAAAAAAACCCTGAATAAACCATCATCAAACAAAAACCAAACTGAATAAAATGTCATCAAACAAAAACTCAAACTGAATAAATTGTGGTCAAACAAAAAACAAACCCTGACGAACCCGTCATCAATTAAAAAAACAAACAAACCCTGAATAAACCATTATCAAACAAACAAAAAACAAACACTGAATAAACTGTCAAACAAAAAACAAACACTGAATAAACCATAAAAACAAACCCCGTATAAACCATTATCAAACAAAAACCAAACCCTGAAATGTTTGTTTTTTTGTTTGACAAAAAACCAACCACTGAACAAACTGTTGTCAAAAAAAACAAAACCTGAATAAACCATTTTCAAACAAAAAACAAACTGAACTAGGACTGCAATCAGTCATATACAGGCCCTTGTGCCGCACGACCGTCCCAGGCCAGTGCATCCCCTTGTGACTAGATGTGGGCAGGTGCATACAAGGGCGGACCCTCATCACACAGTTCAAGTTTCACGCAAATCAGACAATGCATGAAGGAGTTGTGAGAAGTTGATTGTTCAGCCATTAGGGGGCACTACGTGCACAAACAGATGGGCCAGGTGTGTTCAGGGGCCAACCCTCATTACACATGTTAAGTTTCAAGTCAATCAGGTAATGCGTGAACGAGTTATGACAAGTTGATGGTTCATCCACTGGGGGCGCTCAGAGCACAAAGAAAGGGGCCAGGTGTGTTCAGGGGCCAACCCTCATCACACATGTGAAATTTCAAGTCAATTAGGTAAAGCATGAAGGAGTTATCATGAAGGAGTTATCATGATGTTCCATGGCAAAGGTTCAAAATGGCGGCGCCATAGCGGCCACACCCTTTGTCGTAGAAAAAAGCTTTCGATAACTTTTGATCCGTATAGTCTCTGAAAGATCTGAAAGAAATTTGAAGTGCATTGGACAAAATCCCGAGGAGGAGTTTCCGTGTGGAAATCGCGCCAAAATGACACAAAAATTCAAAATGGCAGACTTCCTGTTTGGAGTAGACCAATGGTGCAAGAGACTTTTTTGTACGTCTATGCAAGTCACACATGTGAACTAGGGTGCATCAAATTTGAATGGGAAATTTTAATTTCACAATATCAATTTGGCTGGCATTCCATGTTGTTCCGGTTAACATAAAACTGACTTTTGCAAAGCTTGGAGGAATTCCATTGAGATTTAGGGGTGCCACCTAGCACATGAACTTTTGTGAAATTTCAAAAAATGTGCAATTTTTAGTCTAATTGCCAAAAGGTTTACCTGGAAATGTTGAATACAGTGAACGTTTATACAGTAACATGTTCTATAGGGTTATCAAGGTAAAAGTTGTTTGCCCTTTGGGCAACTTGGGCATTTCTCAGAATTCAACTTTCAAGATTCTCCATTCATTTGTCCCATAGACAAAATGAATAGAGGTCAATGGGACATGTTCACGTGGCCTTTCCCTGAGTTTTGTGCAGCAGTGATGGATGTCGGACACACATATAAAGTTTAATTGACTTTATTGTTAAACACAAGGGGCAATACTGGACACCACCTACATTGTGCACCCTACACTGGGACAGCAAGTTAACACCGACACTCAGCAATGTGCACCAGTTGGAGGAGCGTCTTACAGTGGTGGTTGGAGATGCAGAGCAGCTGAAACTGCTTGGTGTCCTGGCATATAAGAAGCAAAGCAATGAGGTATGTGGAGTGATTATTGCCCAGTTGACATGCAAGTTGCTGCAGGACTGGTGCTGCACTGACCAGGCTGTCAACATAGCATCTGACACCACTGCATCAAACACCGGCCATCTTACAGCAGCCTGCATTGCCATACAGTTCTCACTGGGCTGACCACTACTTTGGTCTAAGTGCCAGCACCACACTGGTGAGGTCCTCCTGAAGCAGGTTTTCACAGACCTGAAGGTGGCGTCATCACGCTCACCAGAGGTTACCTTGTTCACACTTCTGAGAGAGAAATGGAACCTGTTACCACAAGAATCCAGCAGCCAATGGTCCTGCTACATTCCTGGCAACACCGAGCAACCAATCCTGGGATAGTTACGTGCTGAACTTGTCAGGTGCACAAAAGAAGTGACTGACCACAAGCGAGGTAACTACCATGAGTTTGTGCAGCTGTGTCTTGTGTTTCTGGATGCAGATGGTGAAAAGCAGACTGCAGTGACCTTCCAAAGACTGGGAGTGTTCCACAAGGCATGATGGATGGCCAAGCTGCTCTATACTCTGGCTTGGATGGAGCAGCATATCACATTAATTCCCCAGGGCACATTCACCACACGGCAGCAGGTGCCGAAGATTCTGGCATTTACCATTTTCATTACACACATGTATGCAAAGTGGTGGTTGACCTGCGAGAAACCTGTAGATGCTGCCTGGAATGACCTGACACTCTACCACCACCTGGAGGCATACAAGGCTGTAGATGAGAGTATTGCAGCATCAGTGATGAAGGCACTGGAGAGGCATCGCTGGTACCTGACAGGTGAGATGCTACCCTGGCTCTCTTCAGTAGCAAGGTGCCCAAAGATGACAAGTGTGCAATTGCCAATGCGATCTAGGAGCACAAGCCCGCTGACCTCCCCATGCACATCCCTGAGCAAGCTTTGGCAAGCCAAAGTTCCCCACCCTCTTGCCAATCACCAAATTGGGTGACCTCGCCAATAAGGATTGCTGGCTTGGGATGCACCAGCTGCACATTGATCCAGAATTTGTCTCTTGATGTGAAGGAATGGGCGACCAATGCTGTGTTCAAAAAAAGTGTGGTCAATGTATGTGCAATGAACATGGTTAATACTGTGCCGAACATGGCATCATGCTCATGTCCGACTTCGTCGCAGTGGCCAGAAAGGAGCAGCACCCGCAGAATGTGCTGCAGGCAGTTGAAGATGACTGCATCCAACAGCCAAACCTTCGCCGCTGCAAACACAAGCTAATCCCTGAATAGGACAGTTACTCTGGGGTGGCGAGTGGGGAGACACATCTGGGGGCAGACGCATTGGCTAGGTTCAGAGTTCAGGTTCCATTTCTCCCTTTCACCAGGGAGAAAGAAAGAGGAACTATTAACTAACTTTTAACTATTAGAGAAAAAATTACTCATAACCATCCCAAAGACGTATCGTTATCTTTGCCTGCTTTCAGTGATGCTGGTATTTGGTTAGACTCTTTCTCTCCGATTGTTCTGTCTGAGTTATTTTCATTAGTTACTTCATCCAAACCATCAACATGTCTATTAGACCCCATTCCTACCAGGCTGCTCAAGGAAGCCCTACCATTAATTAATGCTTCGATCTTAAATATGATCAATCTATCTTTGTTAGTTGGCTATGTACCACAGGCTTTTAAGGTGGCAGTAATTAAACCATTACTTAAAAAGCCATCACTTGACCCAGCTATCTTAGCTAATTATAGGCCAATCTCCAACCTTCCTTTTCTCTCAAAAATTCTTGAAAGGGTAGTTGTAAAACAGCTAACTGATCATCTGCAGAGGAATGGTCTATTTGAAGAGTTTCAGTCAGGTTTTAGAATTCATCATAGTACAGAAACAGCATTAGTGAAGGTTACAAATGATCTTCTTATGGCCTCGGACAGTGGACTCATCTCTGTGCTTGTTCTGTTAGACCTCAGTGCTGCTTTTGATACTGTTGACCATAAAATTTTATTACAGAGATTAGAGCATGCCATAGGTATTAAAGGCACTGCGCTGCGGTGGTTTGAATCATATTTGTCTAATAGATTACAATTTGTTCATGTAAATGGGGAATCTTCTTCACAGACTAAAGTTAATTATGGAGTTCCACAAGGTTCTGTGCTAGGACCAATTTTATTCACTTTATACATGCTTCCCTTAGGCAGTATTATTAGACGGTATTGCTTAAATTTTCATTGTTACGCAGATGATACCCAGCTTTATCTATCCATGAAGCCAGAGGACACACACCAATTAGCTAAACTGCAGGATTGTCTTACAGACATAAAGACATGGATGACCTCTAATTTCCTGCTTTTAAACTCAGATAAAACTGAAGTTATTGTACTTGGCCCCACAAATCTTAGAAACATGGTGTCTAACCAGATCCTTACTCTGGATGGCATTACCCTGACCTCTAGTAATACTGTGAGAAATCTTGGAGTCATTTTTGATCAGGATATGTCATTCAAAGCGCATATTAAACAAATATGTAAGACTGCTTTTTTGCATTTACGCAATATCTCTAAAATCAGAAAGGTCTTGTCTCAGAGTGATGCTGAAAAACTAATTCATGCATTTATTTCCTCTAGGCTGGACTATTGTAATTCATTATTATCAGGTTGTCCTAAAAGGTCCCTAAAAAGCCTTCAGTTAATTCAAAATGCTGCAGCTAGAGTACTAACGGGGACTAGAAGGAGAGAGCATATCTCACCCATATTGGCCTCTCTTCATTGGCTTCCTGTTAATTCTAGAATAGAATTTAAAATTCTTCTTCTTACTTATAAGGTTTTGAATAATCAGGTCCCATCTTATCTTAGGGACCTCATAGTACCATATCACCCCAATAGAGCGCTTCGCTCTCAGACTGCAGGCTTACTTGTAGTTCCTAGGGTTTGTAAGAGTAGAATGGGAGGCAGAGCCTTCAGCTTTCAGGCTCCTCTCCTGTGGAACCAGCTCCCAATTCAGATCAGGGAGACAAACACCCTCTCTACTTTTAAGATTAGGCTTAAAACTTTCCTTTTTGCTAAAGCTTATAGTTAGGGCTGGATCAGGTGACCCTGAACCATCCCTTAGTTATGCTGCTATAGACTTAGACTGCTGGGGGGTTCCCATGATGCACTGTTTCTTTCTCTTTTTGCTCTGTATGCACCACTCTGCATTTAATCATTAGTGATCGATCTCTGCTCCCCTCCACAGCATGTCTTTTTCCTGGTTCTCTCCCTCAGCCCCAACCAGTCCCAGCAGAAGACTGCCCCTCCCTGAGCCTGGTTCTGCTGGAGGTTTCTTCCTGTTAAAAGGGAGTTTTTCCTTCCCACTGTAGCCAAGTGCTTGCTCACAGGGGGTCGTTTTGACCGTTGGGGTTTTACATCATTATTGTATGGCCTTGCCTTACAATATAAAGCGCCTTGGGGCAACTGTTTGTTGTGATTTGGCGCTATATATAAAAAAAAAAATTGATTGATTGAATTGAATTGGTGATGTCAGTTGAGCGGGCTCTGGCACAGACTGAGCAATTACGTTTGAAGTTTAGTTAGTGTCAGCTCTTACCATTAAGCCCCCGTTAGTTGCCACTGAGTTAGCCACCAGAGAGGGTTTGTTCTTTTCAGTGTGTCAGTATCGCCCCTTGTGTCCGACATCCATCACTGCTGCACAAAACCCAGGGTAAGGCCACGTGAACATGTCCCACTGACCTCCATTCATTTTGTTTATAGGACAAATGAATGGAGTTGAATTCTGAGAAATGCCCAAGTTGCACAAAGGGCAAGCAAACAACTTTTACTTTGATAAACCTATAAAACATGTTACTGTATAAAAGTTCACTGTACTCATTTCCAGATCAACCTTTTGGCAATTAGACTAAAAAAATGCACATTTTTCGAAATTTCACAAAAGTTCATGTGTTAGGTGGCACCCCAAAATCTCAATGGAATTCCCCAAAACTTTGCAAAAGTCAGTATTCATTGGAACAAAATGCAATGCCAGCCAAATTGATATTTTGAAATATTCAAATTTGATGCACCCTAATGTGTACCAATTTTCATCTCCCTACTCCAAAAAAACCCCAATGGGGAGGGGTTTTTGAAAGTTTCAAGGGGGCGCTATTGAGGCATTTTGCCCCACCCATGGGCGACACCCCTATGAATTGTAAAAGGTTGTCGTGCTTGACCTGTGTAGGCCTCTACTGGTGGTTGGCTCTCACTGCGGTATTGTATCACTTCCTGTTCCGGAGCACAGCGGTGTTTTTCTGTATCTGTTAGCTGTTTAATCTGCGCAGTTAGATTGATCTAGTTATCTAGATTACGATTTGTTTCCCAGTGTAATCTTTACGTGCCTTAACTAAAGCACTCCTTCTGCTGAATCACCTCTAAATTATTTACACATTATTCACTTTGCGTGTTTTTAGGAATCCGCTAGCTTAGCGTAGCTACTAGCTCTTAGCCGGTTTAGCATGGCGGCTTCTCCTGTCTCTCCCGCACTTTTCTGCTCTGGGTGTGAAATGTTTAGTTATTCCTCGGCCTCCTTTAGCAGTAACGGTACTTGTAATAAGTGTAGCTTATTCGTAGCTTTGGAGGCCAGGCTGGGCGAATTGGAGACTCGGCTCCGCACCGTGGAAAATTCTACAGCTAGCCAGGCCCCTGTAGTCGGTGCGGACCAAGGTAGCTTAGCCGCCGTTAGTTACCCCCTGGCAGATCCCGAGCAGCCGGGAAAGCAGGCTGACTGGGTGACTGTAAGGAGGAAGCGTAGCCCTAAACAGAAGCCCCGTGTACACCGCCAACCCGTTCACATCTCTAACCGTTTTTCCCCACTCGACAACACACCCGCCGAGGATCAAACTCTGGTTATTGGCGACTCTGTTTTGAGAAATGTGAAGTTAGCGACACCAGCAACCATAGTCAATTGTCTTCCGGGGGCCAGAGCAGGCGACACTGAAGGAAATTTGAAACTGCTGGCTAAGGCTAAGCGTAAATTTGGTAAGATTGTAATTCACGTCGGCAGTAATGACACTCGGTTACGCCAATCGGAGGTCACTAAAATTAACATTAAATCGGTGTGTAACTTTGCAAAAACAATGTCGGACTCTGTAGTTTTCTCTGGGCCCCTCCCCAATCAGACCGGGAGTGACATGTTTAGCCGCATGTTCTCCTTGAATTGCTGGCTGTCTGAGTGGTGTCCAAAAAATGAGGTGGGCTTCATAGATAATTGGCAAAACTTCTGGGGAAAACCTGGTCTTGTTAGGAGAGACGGCATCCATCCCACTTTGGATGGAGCAGCTCTCATTTCTAGAAATCTGGCCAATTTTCTTAAATCCTCCAAACCGTGACTATCCAGGGTTGGGACCAGGAAGCAGAGTTGTAATCTTACACACCTCTCTGCAGCTTCTCTCCCCCTGCCATCCCCTCATTACCCCATCCCCGTAGAGACGGTGCCTGCTCCCAGACTACCAATAACCAGCAAAAATCTATTTAAGCATAAAAATTCAAAAAGAAAAAATAATATAGCACCTTCAACTGCACCACAGACTAAAACAGTTAAATGTGGTCTATTAAACATTAGGTCTCTCTCTTCTAAGTCCCTGTTGGTAAATGATATAATAATTGATCAACATATTGATTTATTCTGCCTTACAGAAACCTGGTTACAGCAGGATGAATATGTTAGTTTAAATGAGTCAACACCCCCGAGTCACACTAACTGTCAGAATGCTCGTAGCACGGGCCGGGGCGGAGGATTAGCAGCAATCTTCCATTCCAGCTTATTAATTAATCAAAAACCCAGACAGAGCTTTAATTCATTTGAAAGCTTGTCTCTTAGTCTTGTACATCCAAATTGGAAGTCCCAAAAACCAGTTTTATTTGTTATTATCTATCGTCCACCTGGTCGTTACTGTGAGTTTCTCTGTGAATTTTCAGACCTTTTGTCTGACTTAGTGCTTAGCTCAGATAAGATAATTATAGTGGGCGATTTTAACATCCACACAGATGCTGAGAATGACAGCCTCAACACTGCATTTAATCTATTATTAGACTCTATTGGCTTTGCTCAAAAAGTAAATGAGTCCACCCACCACTTTAATCATATCTTAGATCTTGTTCTGACTTATGGTATGGAAATAGAAGACTTAACAGTATTCCCTGAAAACTCGCTTTTGTCTGATCATTTCTTAATAACATTTACATTTACTCTGATGGACTACCCAGCAGTGGGGAATAAGTTTCATTACACTAGAAGTCTTTCAGAAAGCGCTGTAACTAGGTTTAAGGATATGATTCCTTCTTTATGTTCTCTAATGCCATATACCAACACAGAGCAGAGTAGTTACCTAAACTCTGTAAGGGAGATAGAGTATCTCGTCAATAGTTTTACATCCTTGGACAACTTTGGATGCTGTAGCTCCTCTGAAAAAGAGAGCTTTAAATCAGAAGTGTCTGACTCCGTGGTATAACTCACAAACTCGTAGCTTAAAGCAGATAACCCGTAAGTTGGAGAGGAAATGGCGTCTCACTAATTTAGAAGATCTTCACTTAGCCTGGAAAGAGTCTGTTGCGCTATAAAAAAGCCCTCCGTAAAGCTAGGACATCTTTCTACTCATCACTAATTGAAGAAAATAAGAACAACCCCAGGTTTCTTTTCAGCACTGTAGCCAGGCTGACAAAGAGTCAGAGCTCTATTGAGCTGAATATTCCATTAACTTTAACTAGTAATGACTTCATGACTTTCTTCTGCTAACAAAATTTTAATTATTAGAGAAAAAATTACTCATAACCATCCCAAAGACGTATCGTTATCTTTGGCTGCTTTCAGTGATGCCGGTATTTGGTTAGACTCTTTCTCTCCGATTGTTCTGTCTGAGTTATTTTCATTAGTTACTTCATCCAAACCATCAACATGTTTATTAGACCCCATTCCTACCAGGCTGCTCAAGGAAGCCCTACCATTATTTAATGCTTCGATCTTAAATATGATCAATCTATCTTTGTTAGTTGGCTATGTACCACAGGCTTTTAAGGTGGCAGTAATTAAACCATTACTTAAAAAGCCATCACTTGACCCAGCTATCTTAGCTAATTATAGGCCAATCTCCAACCTTCCTTTTCTCTCAAAAATTCTTGAAAGGGTAGTTGTAAAACAGCTAACTGATCATCTGCAGAGGAATGGTCTATTTGAAGAGTTTCAGTCAGGTTTTAGAATTCATCATAGTACAGAAACAGCATTAGTGAAGGTTACAAATGATCTTCTTATGGCCTCGGACAGTGGACTCATCTCTGTGCTTGTTCTGTTAGACCTCAGTGCTGCTTTTGATACTGTTGACCATAAAATTTTATTACAGAGATTAGAGCATGCCATAGGTATTAAAGGCACTGCGCTGCGGTGGTTTGAATCATATTTGTCTAATAGATTACAATTTGTTCATGTAAATGGGGAATCTTCTTCACAGACTAAAGTTAATTATGGAGTTCCACAAGGTTCTGTGCTAGGACCAATTTTATTCACTTTATACATGCTTCCCTTAGGCAGTATTATTAGACGGTATTGCTTAAATTTTCATTGTTACGCAGATGATACCCAGCTATCCATGAAGCCAGAGGACACACACCAATTAGCTAAACTGCAGGATTGTCTTACAGACATAAAGACATGGATGACCTCTAATTTCCTGCTTTTAAACTCAGATAAATCTGAAGTTATTGTAATTGGCCCCACAAATCTTAGAAACATGGTGTCTAACCAGATCCTTACTCTGGATGGCATTACCCTGACCTCTAGTAATACTGTGAGAAATCTTGGAGTCATTTTTGATCAGGATATGTCATTCAAAGTGCATATTAAACAAATATGTAGGACTGCTTTTTTGCATTTACGCAATATCTCTAAAATCAGAAAGGTCTTGTCTCAGAGTGATGCTGAAAAACTAATTCATGCATTTATTTCCTCTAGGCTGGACTATTGTAATTCATTATTATCAGGTTGTCCTAAAAGTTCCCTAAAAAGCCTTCAGTTAATTCAAAATGCTGCAGCTAGAGTACTGACGGGGACTAGAAGGAGAGAGCATATCTCACCCATATTGGCCTCTCTTCATTGGCTTCCTGTTAATTCTAGAATAGAATTTAAAATTCTTCTTCTTACTTATAAGGTTTTGAATAATCAGGTCCCATCTTATCTTAGGGACCTCGTAGTACCATATCACCCCAATAGAGCGCTTCGCTCTCAGACTGCAGGCTTACTTGTAGTTCCTAGGGTTTGTAAGAGTAGAATGGGAGGCAGAGCCTTCAGCTTTCAGGCTCCTCTCCTGTGGAACCAGCTCCCAATTCAGATCAGGGAGACAGACACCCTCTCTACTTTTAAGATTAGGCTTAAAACTTTCCTTTTTGCTAAAGCTTATAGTTAGGGCTGGATCAGGTGACCCTAAACCATCCCTTAGTTATGCTGCTATAGACGTAGACTGCTGGGGGGTTCCCATGATGCACTGTTTCTTTCTCTTTTTGCTCTGTATGCACCACTCTGCATTTAATCATTAGTGATCGATCTCTGCTCCCCTCCACAGCATGTCTTTTTCCTGGTTCTCTCCCTCAGCCCCAACCAGTCCCAGCAGAAGACTGCCCCTCCCTGAGCCTGGTTCTGCTGGAGGTTTCTTCCTGTTAAAAGGGAGTTTTTCCTTCCCACTGTAGCCAAGTGCTTGCTCACAGGGGGTCGTTTTGACCGTTGGGGTTTTACATAATTATTGTATGGCCTTGCCTTACAATATAAAGCGCCTTGGGGCAACTGTTTGTTGTGATTTGGCGCTATATAAAAAAATTGATTGATTGATTGATTGATATGACAAAATTAAAGCTGTCAAAAGGAAGAATGTTACCACCGGGGGGACGCTATGGCGGAGGTGGGATGTTAATATATGCAGGCGTTTAGGGCAGAGCCCTCATCATGTCCAGCAAGTTTGAAAGCTCTATGATTAAGTATGTGAGCGTGACAGCCGTTCGAAGTGAAATGACGTGCTCCGAAACGCTCGCCAACGTTTGACGAACGCCTTTTGACGTAATTAAATTCGTTTCATAACTTTTGATCACCATTGGATCATGATGATGTGGACCAAATTTGAAGACAATTGGATGAAATCTGTAGGACGAGTTTGTTCAAATGTAAGTAATGGAAATGTCCAAAAATGGCAAAAATTATCTCAAAATCAAAACTTAAAATCAAAATGGCCGACTTCCTGTCGACATTTTATCGTGACGTTAACAGACTTTTTTGTGTGACCCAGCATGGTAAATATGTGTACCGAATTTCGTGAGGTTACGATAATAAACCACAATGAGGAGGGCTTTTTTTATTTTTATTTTTATGTCGTGACCCCCGAAATATTGAATTTTGCATGTCACTGCAAAGTTTGGGGAGTTTCTGAGCATGGAAAAGGGGAAAATTTCGATTTGAAAAGTGCAAATAATAATAATAACTAGCAAGCAGTCATACACGGGCCCTCCTTCCGCGCGACCAAATACCCAGGGCAGTGCATCCCCTTGCGACAAGATGTGGGCAACCATTCATCATACAGTAAAAATTTCAAGCAAATCACACAATGCCTGAAGGAGTTATGACATGTTGATGGTTCATCCACTAGGGGGCAGTCAGTGTACAAACAGAGGGGCCAGGTGTGTTCAGGGGCCAACCGTGATCACACGTGAAGTTTCAAATAAATCAGGCAAAAGCATGAAGGAGTTATCATGACTTGTTGTTCCATGGCGAAGGGTCAAAATGGCTGCGCCATAGCGGCCACACCGTTTGACATAAAGAAAAGCTTTCGATAAATTTTGATCAGTATCGTCTCTGGATGATCTGGAAGATATTTGAAGTGCATTGGACAAAATCCCGAGGAGGAGTTTGTTCAAATACAACATGTGGAAATCACGCCAAAATGACAAGAAAATTCAAAATGGCCGACTTCCTGTTTGGAGTAGACCCATGGTGCAAGAGACTTTTTTGTGCATCTATGTAAGTCACACAGGTGTACCAATTTTCATCTCCCTACTCCAAAAAAAACCCTATGGGGAGGGGTTTTTGAAAGTTTCAAGGGGGCGCTATTGAGGCATTTTGCCCCGCCCATGGGCGACACCCTTATAAATTGTAAGAGGTTGTCGTGCTCGACCTGTGTGTCAATTTTCATGATGATATGACAAAATTAAAGCCGTCAAAAGGAAGAAAGTAATTTCATGGCGAATGGGCAATATTCGGCACGTCGCCACACGGACGCCGTTACTCGTAGCTTCACGGCGTTCATCGCCTACGTTCAACAACTTGTTCTGCATGTTTTAAAAGTGGAATGAAGTTGACTGGGTTACGTATGTGACATCAGGACCTCTTAAAGTAAAAATAGGACATTTCCCACCACCACCGGGGGGCGCTATGGCAGAGATGGGAACTTAATATATGTAGACTTTCAGGGAGGAGCCCTGATCATGTCCAGCAAGATTGAAGGAAGTACGATGAAGTATGTGGGCGGGACAGCCGTTCGAAGTGAAACGGCGTGCTCCGAAAAGCTCGCCAAAGTTTGACGACTCCTAGCAGCCACGCCTTTTGACTTAATTAGAATCTTTTGATAACTTTTGATCACCATTGTGTCGTGACGAGTTTGTTCAAATGTAAGTAGTGGAAATGGCCAAAAATGGCAAAAATTATCTCAAATTCTAAAGTTAAAATTAAAATGGCCAACTTCCTGTCGATATTCCATCAAGACAGTAAGAGACTTTTTTGTGCGTCCTGGCATGGTAAATATGTGTACCGAATTGATGAAAAAAGCCCAATGAGGAGGGGTTTTTGAAAATTTCGAGGGGGCGCTATTTCGCGATTTTTCTGCGACCATGTGCGACGCCCCCAAAATATTGAATTTCGGATCCGGCCGGATGACTTTGGAAAGTTTGGTGAGTTTTTGAGCATGGGAAGAGGCCGAAATTTCGATTTCAAGAGTGAGAATAATAATAATAATAATAAATAATAATAATAATAATAAATAGCACAATTACAATAGGGTCCTCGTAGGACGTTGCCTACTCGGGCCCTAACTAGGACTGCAAGAAGTCATATACGGGCCCTTGTTCCACGCGACCGCCTACCCAGGGCAGTGTGTTCTGTTGTGACCAGTTGTGGGCATGTGCGTACAGGGGCAACCACTCATCCCACAGTTCAAATTTCAAGCAAATCACACAATGCATGAAGGAGTTATGACATGTTGATGGTTCATCCACTAGGGGGCACTCAGTGTACAAACAGAGGGGCCAGCTCAAAAGGAAGAACGTAATTTCATGGCGAATGGGCAATATTCGGCACGCCGCCACACGGACGCCGTTACTCGCAACTTCACGGCATTCATCTCCTACGTTCACCAATTTGTTCTGCATGTTTTAGAAGTGGAATGAAGTTGATTTGGTTTAGTATGTGACATCAGGACCTCTTAAAGTAAAAATAGGACATTTCCCACCACCACCGGGGGGCGCTATGGTGCAGGTGGGAACTTAAGATATGTAGACGTTCAGGGCGGAGCCCTCATCATGTCCAGCAAGATTGAAGGATCTACGATGATGTATGTGGGCGTGACAGCCGTTTGAATTGAAATGGCATCCTCCGAAAAGCTCGCCAAAATTTGACGACCCCTAGCAGCCACGCCTTTTGACTTAATTAGAATCTTTTGATAACCTTTGATCACCATTGTGTTGTGATGATTTTGACCAAATTTGAAGACGATCGGATGAAATCCCTAGGACGAGTTCGTTCAAATGTAAGTAGTGGAAATGGCCAAAAATGGCAAAAATTTGCTCAAAATCGAAACTTACAATCAAAATGGCTGACTTCCTGTCGATATTTCACCATGACAGTAAGAGACTTTTTCGTGCGTCCTGGCATGGTAAATATGTGTACCGAATTTCGTGATGCTACGACGAAAAAAGCCCAAAGCGGAGGGGTTTTTGAAAATATCTAGGGGGCGCTATTTCGCGATTTTTCTGCGACGCCCCCAAAATATCGAATTTCGGATCCGGCCGGACGCCTTTGGAAAGTTTGGTGAGTTTTTCAGCATGGGAAGAGGCCGAAATTTTGATTTCAAGAGTGAGAAGAATAATAATAACTAGGACTGCAAGCAGTCATATACGGGCCCTCGTTCCGTGCAACCGCCTACCCAGGCCAGTGGGTGCCCTTGTGACCACATGTGGGCATGTGCATGCAGGGGTAACCACTCATCACACAGTTAAAATTTTAAACAAATCACACAATGCATCAAGGAGTTATGACATGTTGATTGTTCATCCACTAGGGGGCGCTCAGTGTACAAACAGAGGGGCTGGGTGTGTTCAGGGGCCAACCGTCATCATACATGTGAAGTTTCAAGTCAATCAGTTAAAGCATGAAGGTGTTATCATGACTTGATGTGCCATGGCAAAGGGTGAAAATGGCGGCACCATAGCGGCCACACCCTTCAACATAGAGAAAAGCTTTCGATAACTTTTGGTCAGTATCATCTTTGGATGCTGTCAAAGAAATTTGAAGTGCATTGGACAAAATCCCTAGGAGGAGTTCGTTCAAATACAACATGTGGAAATCATTTCAAAATGAGAAGAAAATTCAAAATGGCCAACTTCCTGTTTGGAGTAGACTCATGGTGCAAGAGACTTTTTTGTACATCTGTGTAAGTCACACATGTGTACCAATTTTCATCTCCTTACTCCAAAAAACCCTATGGGGAGGGGTTTTTGAAATTTTCAAGGGAGCGCTATTGAGGCACTTTGCCCCGCCCATGGGCAACGCTCCTATGAATTGTAGGAGGTTGTCATGCTTGACCTGTGTATCAATTTTCATGATGATATGACAAAATTAAAGCCGTCAAAAGGAAGAACGTAATTTCATGGCGAAGGGTCAATATTTGGTACACCGCCACACAGAAGCTGTTACTTGTAAGTTCACGGTGATCATTGCCTATGTTCAACAACTTGTTCTGCATTTTTTAGAAGTGGAAGGAAGTTCATGGGGTTAACTATGTGACTTCAGTACCTGTTTAAGTATAATGTTCATATGGCGAAGGGTCAAAATGGCGGCGCCATAGCGGCCATAACTTCACGGCGTTCATCGCCTCCATTCACCAATTTGTTCTGCATGTTTTAGAAGTGGAATGAAGTTGATTAAGTATCTGACTTCAGGACCTCTTAAAGTAAAAATAGGACATTTCCCACCACCACCGGGGGGCGCTATGGCACAGGTGGGAACTTAAGATATGTAGACGTTCAGGGCGGAGCCCTCATCATGTCCAGCAAGTTTGAAGGATCTACGATGATGTATGTGGGCGTGACAGCCGTTTGAAGTGAAATGGCGTCCTCCGAAAAGCTCGCCAAAATTTGACGACCCCTAGCAGCCACGCCTTTTGACTTAATTAGAATCTTTTGATAACTTTTGATCAGCATTGTGTTGTGATGATTTTGACCAAATTTGAAGACGATCGGATAAAATCCCTAGGATGGGTTCGTTCAAATGTAAGTAGTGGAAATGGCCAAAAATGGCAAAAATTTGCTCAAAATTGAAACTTAAAATCAAAATGGCCGACCTCCTTTCGATATTTCACCATGACAGTAAGAGACTTTGTCGTGCATCCTGGCATGGTAAATATTGTACCAAATTTCGTGAGGCTACGACGAAAAAAGCCCAATGCGGAGGGGTTTTTGTAAATTTCTAGGGGGCGCTATTTCCCGATTTTTCTGCGACCATGTGCGAGGCCCCCAAAATATCGAATTTCGGATCTGGCCGGACGACTTTGGAAAGTTTGGTGAGTTTTTGAGCATGGGAAGAGGCCGAAATTTCGATTTCAAGAGTGTGAATAATAATAATAATAATAACTAGGACTGCAAGCAGTCATATACGGGCCCTCGTTCCGCGTGACCGCCTACCCAGGCCAGTGGGTGCCATTGTGACCACATGTGGGCATGTGCATGCAGGGGCAACCACTCATCACACAGTTAAAATTTTAAACAAATCACACAATGCATGAAGGAGTTATGACATGTTGATTGTTCATCCACTAGGGGGCGCTCAGTGTACAAACAGAGGGGCTGGGTGTGTTCAGGGGCCAACCGTCATCATACATGTGAAGTTTCAAGTCAATCAGGCAAAGTATGAAGGAGTTATCATGACTTGATGTTCCATGGCAAAGGGTCAAAATGGCGGCACCATAGCGGCCACACCCTTCAACATAGAGAAAAGCTTTCGATAAGTTTTGGTCAGTATCATCACTGGATGCTGTCAAAGAAATTTGAAGTGCATTGGACAAAATCCCTGGGAGGAGTTCATTCAAATACAACATGTGGAAATCACGCCAAAATGAGAAGAAAATTCAAAATGGCCGACTTGCTGTTTGGAGTAGACTCATGGTGCAAGAGACGTTTTTGTACGTCTATGCAAGTCACACATGTGTGCCAATTTTCATCTCCCTACTCCAAAAAAAACCCTATGGGGAGGGGTTTTTGAAATATTCAAGGGGGCGCTATTGAGGCATTTTGCCCAGCCCATGGGCGAGGCCCCATGAATTGTAAGAGGTTGTCATGCTCGACCTGTGTATCAATTTTCATGATGATGTGACAAAATTAAAGCCGTCAAAAGGAAGAACGTAATTTCATGGCGAAGGGGCGATATTTGGTACGTCGCCACACAGAAGCCGTTACTCGTAAGTTCACCGCGATCATCGCCTACGTTCAACGAGTTGTTCTGCATGTTTTAGTAGTGGAAGGAAGTTGATGGTTTTAAGTATGTGAAATCAGGACCTCTTAAAGTAAAAATAGGACTTTTCCCACCACCACCGGGGGGCGCTATGGCACAGGTGGGAACTTAAGATATGTAGACGTTCAGGGCGGAGCCCTCATCATGTCCAGCAAGTTTGAAGGATCTACGATTAAGTACGTGGGCGTGACAGCCGTTCGAAGTGAAATGGCGTGCTCTGAAAAGCTCACCAAAGTTTGACGACCCCTAGCAGCCACGCCTTTTGACTTAATTATAATCTTTTGATAACTTTTGATCACCATTGTGTTGTGATGATTTTGACCAAATTTGAAGTCGATCGGATGAAATCCCTAGGACGAGTTTGTTCAAATGTAAGTAGTGGAAATGGCCAAAAATGGCAAAAATTTGCTCAAAATCGAAACTTAAAATCAAAATGGCCGACTTCCTGTTGATATTTCACCATGACAGTAAGAGACGTTTTCGTGCGTCCTGGCATGGTAAATATGTGTACCGAATTTCGTGAGGCTACGACGAAAAAAGCCCAATGCGAAGGGGTTTTTGAAAATTTCTAGGGGGCGCTATTTCGCGATTTTTCTGGGACCATGTGCGAGGCCCCCAATATATCGAATTTCGGATCCGGTCGGACGACTTTGGAAAGTTTGGTGAGTTTTTGAGCATGGGAAGAGGCCGAAATTTCGATTTCAAGAGTGATAATAATAATAATAATAAATAATAATAATAATAATAAACAGCGCAATTACAATAGAGTCCTCATAGGATGTTGCCTACTCGGGCCCTAATAATAATAATAAATAATAATAATAATAAACAGCGCAATTACAATAGGGTCCTCGAAGGACGTTGCCTACTCGGGCCCTAATAATAATAAGAATAAATAATAATAATAACTAGGACTGCAAGCAGTCATATACGGGCCCTCGCTAACACAAGCTAGACGCACTGGATACGAAGTCGTGTTATCCGCTCCAGAAATAACAATACAACGTTATGACACGGTGAACCCTGCCACCAAATTGACCACACCGTTAGATGGTACTCCACATAACTGTATGGCAGAAACTAAGAAATTTTTGAGAGCCAGAGAAGATTTGTATAATCACGCCATAGATGCAGACCTAACCCTGTTTGTGGACGGCTCATGCTTTCGGGATGCCGCAGGATTGCATGCGGGCATGGGTACTGTTAAACTAAACAGTGATGGTGAGACCTTTGAATTATTGGAGTCCCAAGGAATTGATCAGCCTTGTTCAGCCCAACTGGCAGAAATCAAAGCCTTAACTATGGCTTGCCAAATAGCTAAAGATCAACGTGTTAACATCTACACAGACTCAGCTTACGCTTATGGCGTATGTCATGTACATGCAAACATTTGGAGACAGAGGGGATTCTTGAGAGCAGATGGCACCCCTGTCACACATGGAGAGGCAATTTCCCAACTGTTACAAGTCCTCCAACTACCATCTGCAGTAGCCATCATTAAATGTGCAGGTCATCAAAAGAATAATAACATCATAGCTCAAGGTAACAACCTGGCAGATGATGCAGCTTGCAAAGGAACACAAGGGGAAAACATGTTTCCCCATTAACCATCCAAGATTGTGCCCCACTGGTTTCACTTGAGGCACTGATAGTAGCTCAGAGTAGGGCCAGTGGAGAAGAAAAGCGTATGTGGGCTAAACGAGGCGCTATTGAAACGCGTAGTCAGGGGCCAGCTGACAAACTGTGGTGCAGTAGTCATGGACATTTTGTGTTACCCACCAATTTATTGTGACATGCGATCATTTTGGCCCACGGACCAGATCATTGTTCGCGAGCCCAAATTATGAACAAATTAAAAGCTGTCTGGTGGTCACCATATATGGCAGCCACGGTGGACCGTTTGTTGAATGAATGTGAAGTGTGTGCACAGTACAATGTCCTGAAATCATTTACAGCACCGTTAGCCCACATTCCGGTCCCTGATGGACCATTTAGACATCTCATGATGGATTTCATAGACATGGGAGCCGACAATCGAGTTAAACGAATGAGATATGTTCTGGTAGTGATATGCAGATTCAGCCGATGGATTGAGGCAGTAGCCTCCCCAAATCAAGACCATAAAATGGTAGCCAACTTCTTTTGTCGAGACGTCTTTCCAAGATTTGGCATTCCAGATACTATCTCATCTGACAACGGTAGGGCCTCGCGAACGGCAGTCAAAGTAGACGGTAAGGACACTTGGTTCCACTTAAACCACTGCTGTAGGGTTGGTGGCCCAGCGCCACCCCTGCGGTCTCGGCAACCTCATCTTGGCAGTGCCGCCGGGCCAAGGGGGGAAGCGAGAGAAGCCAGGGACCCTACAGCAGCACTGAGGGATGGCCACACCTCCCTGCAACCAGAAACAGCACCGAGGGAAGGCCACGCCTCCCTGCAGCCAGGCGAACACCGGCCAAGACGCTCACAGAGACTGATCGAACAAAGACGACGCACGTCTTCAGAGAGTAGTGGATCCCTGCCAGATAGAGCAGCAACAGACTCAGATGCAGACTCAGAAACAACTGGAGACACAGACCAACAGACAGACAGAGACGCAGACCGACAGACAGACAGGCCACAGGAGACATCAGACTCAGACAGTAACTCAGCGGATTTACCTACAGTAGAACCGCAAGAAGAACAAACCAGACGAAGCACAGATACACCACACACCCCTAGTGATAGCTCACCTAGCGACAGCCCATTCAGTAGCACATCTAGTAGCACACCTCAACCAACACCAGAACAATGATCAGGGAACTATTCAAGGGATTGACCGTACTACTGGTGGTTAGTATGGGAGAAGACAGACGTCCAAAACATACAACGGACTGTGCTGTGGCTATGGCTGCAATAGCAACTAAACAAGGCACTCTAACAACAGGAAAAATATATAATTTAGCATACATTAAATCAAAAGCCTATAAGAACATAGGACTACAGGGACAGCTGGGGGATTACATATTAGGCAAAGCCATTAGCACCAAATGTGAAGAGGAGGGAACAATCAACATAGAGGTCATTCGTGATAAAAAAGGATGCAGGGAAACCAAGCAAGACGTAACTGTTACAGTACACGAAGCCACGAAATGGGTAAAAATCAAACCAAGGAAAAAGAGGACAATTAGAAGCCTAGAAACAAGCAATCACTTAGGGAGATGGGATCCCAGTACAGACCTAGCCCACACACAAGGTTTGAAGACCAATTTATTTTACCAATGGTTAAAATTTTCGGCTAGACAGATCAGTGAAAAGCCTTGCATAGCCTGTCACCGGAAAAATGTGATACCTCAGGCTAAACCCTTACCTGATATCAACAACTGTTATAGGAGTCCCCAACATAACTCAAACCAAGCAGAGTGCTATCCACAATGTGTTATGAAAATGGTAGTAGGTGATGAAAAGTATGCAGCCGACAGTAAATTTTGTCCTGTGCCTTTGAGTACAGAAGGAACCCTCCCACCTATGATTAAAATAGAGAAAGGGATGATACACCCATTCTGTATAGCTAAAGGCTCAGCAGCACAATACATAAGTAATTGGCAGGAAGGGATGACAGAGTCAAAACACCCCATACAGTGTACGCAAAAGCAACAAGAATATAAACCGGCCAAAGCATCATGGAACATTACTGTATGTCACACCCTGCCAGCAGCAGGCATACAGTGTGAACAAATAGTACCGGCCACAGGGGGGTCCGTAATTGGACTGAATCTCACCCATGCTTCATGGGTATCTATTCCAAATTTAGTTAAGGGAACGGTACCCTTAGCTGATATTTTTTGGACATGTGGACAAAAGAAGAAACTCCTGTCATCTCTGTCCCCTAATTGGAAAGGCCTTTGTGCCCCCGTGATGCTCACAGGAGCAATAACAGTAACTGAAATGCCAAATTCAATACAAACCATGCCCCAGAAATTTCGTAAGAAAAGAGGACTAATGACACTCAAAATAGACTACAACATCACAGTAAAAAACGGGATACCAGAAGGGATACCCCGAAAATTAGAAGCCATAGACAGTAGCAGAGTTAAAGCAGACGAAGACGGGGACAAATGGGGATGGGCATTGGCTCTGTTCGGGGTTACTCCAAAAGTTCGTTCTAGGTTCCAGGAGGTGCAGTGGATTAATTACTTGTGGTATAATCAACAAAGATACTTGAATTGGACATTGGCAGCTGTAGGAGCTTTATCCGAGCAACTGCACACCACCTCGCTAATGACAATGCAAAACAGATTAGCTATTGAGATGATGATGGCTGATGAACAAGGAGTTTGCATCATGATCAAAGCAACCGAATGTTGCACAGCTATACCCATGCGTACAGGGGAAGATAGAAATTTGACAGAGCTCTTAATCGCACTTGGGGAGATTCAACAAGAACTATTAAGTAACTCCATAGGAGGGAGAAATGAAACTGATGAGTCTGGACATATCTTAGGGGATGGAATAAATATTGGCCCACTGTTCACACTGTTTGGGGCTTTAAGGAGAGGGTGGATATCGTGGAAAGACTGGTTATATCAGATGGGTGTAGTCTTGGCGCTAATAGGAGTGGCAATCTTGCTAGTAATATGCTGTGGTATTCCCTTGATAAAATTTTTGGTTAATAAATTGATTGCATCCACAGTAGGACAATTCCCACTGTTAGCCATCCGAGCCCCAGGTGAAGGCACAAATGACATAGACAACGAACCAGAATATATGTAAATGGATGACATACCAAATACCCTCCCTGATAGCCCCCAGCTACCTAACATTGTGGCATATACCCCAGACAGGGAGGACAGGGACGGACAGTGCTTGGTGATATTGTAGACGAGGGAGAAGACATGCACGCACATTTATATCTACACACATGCACCCACAACAATGAGGGATAGGATAGACAATGTCTGAAGGAATGACATGGAGCTGTAGTAATGACTGTATATGTATATATTAATAGGACACAGGAGTATGGCTGAGAAATCAGACTCCCCTGACCAGGGACTTATGCCTGATCTGCATCTATCAAGTCTGGTTGATCTCTCAGAACTATCCGGAGAAGAGGGTCCACTGGAGGGCCGGTCGAGCCACAGTTGGTTGCCACAGCCACCATCCATCCAGCAGCTGAGCCAGCTGGCAACAGGAGGACCCCCATTGTTCCAGCACCCAGCAATGAGAGCTTCACAGAATCTGCCTGCCACAAGAGACGGCCAAGGGACTCCACCATTGTTTGAAGGACCCTTTGGTCTCTGGAACCTACCCCCTCCGCAGATGCCATGGAGACAATCACATGTGCCGGTGGCAACGGTACCTTCAAGGGGAGGCAGCCAACATCGGCCATATGCGACAGACGCCCGAGTGCACCCTAGACCCAACTCACTGCTAGGACCTGTCCCCAGTTTCCCGCCCCCAAGGCAGGGAAGAAGTTTCGAACAGCCCAATGCCTGTGGAGGAGGATCAGCACGGGTCAACCTCGGCCCAATTCACCCACCAGGACAAATGGCAGCTCTGTACAGAGTGCTAAATGCCCGTAATGTCCCAACAACTTGCCCGTGCGACATTAACAATACTCCTCCTGCACATGAGATGCCTCCCCCCTTGTTCTTCCTGTCCCCTGGACTGCACAACTTTAATCTGGTCATGGTCACCCCACTGGACATGGCAATGCTGATTCGAGAGCTCCGTCTTCCACAAGAGTCTGCTCCAAAAACCCTGGAGCAGTTCCTGCCCCTCACAAATCACATTCCCAATGGGCTATTTGATGAAATCATGCTAAAACTGAGTCAGGCAGCTGCATACCTGCTAAGGATGCACCGTGACAATGCCAACATCTCTTGTACTCAGGAGGGCCTTCAGACTCAAATGTGTTGTCTTCAGTCTAGTATGGACAAGCTGGCCGGCATAATGGATCATATGATAAGGGAACACCTAGGGCTGGCCACATCCACCCTGGATGTGGGAAGAAATTCTCTGGGGGCCCTGTACAACTTGGCCAAGCAGCACAAGGAGCTGGAAAGATCCATCAGTGCACTGCGCAACTGTCTGAAAGCCAGAATCCCTGATCCTCCCCCCACTACCCCTGAGAGGCAAACCTCCTCATATTCCCCAACTTCTCCCAAAACCTCAGACGCTGAGTGAACGCTGGGGAGCGCGGACTGACTTAATGGCTCTGAAAACGGACAAGGACTTTGGCTCTTGGACTTGGATTATGGACTGGTTTAAGAAATCCGAGTGTAAATAAAAATGGAAGGGTATATGTCAATAACGAAGGTCTGATAAATGTCTATCCATACCATCATTTGCGTAACACAGATAAAGCTAAATGCACACACATAGTTAAAACATTGCGAATTTATGAAAAGGGGACCCTTACACGGCGTGTCTGGGAGTTAGTGGTAAAGAGGCGTCATAGGGACCCCTTTTTGCTAAATTATTGCATGCCTCAAGAGACATGCATTGCCTAGGTTTGGCATCTTGCCAAAAGGGCATTGAAAAACAAGCTGAAAAAGAAGAAGAAGAAAAAAAACAAAGTGGAAGATGTTGAAAAATGGCCTATAATGAAAACCATTATATGACTGGATAAGACAAATGACTTAAGGATGGACATGAAGGGAAACAATTCATTATGTTTATCTTTAAGCTAGACGCAGTTGCGCTGACCCTAGAATAGTTCCGTGATTGGCTGAATAAATAGTGGTAACGTAGTTCTTGCCTAATATGCCTGAATAATAGATGTGTGAAGCTTTAATAAAAATAATATGTAGAACCAAGTACAATGGGTTGGAGCCTCTGGTTGAGTGAGGCAATAGATGCCAGAAGATGATTTGTTACACAAAATGCCACTGTAATGCCTTTTGTTTTGCCATGACTAAGAGCTTGCTGTAATTTTAAGTGCCTTGATTTACACCAAAACTCAATGATGTTTGAGTGTCACCTTGCTTTGATATAATCCAGCTGATAATTGACCACCTTGTGCCTTAGTATGTAAGAACACCAGCATGTATGCTCACCAGCACTTAAATATAGTTACTGTGTTAAGTATCACTTATATTCATATCCGCACCAGCCTTATCAGTAACTTGAGTGATGTGATTTTTGTATTCAATACATAAATGAGGATGTCTTGTCAGTAAACAGCCCAAGAGTATATTTGGTGGGATGGGACTCTTTCGAGTCCCAGAGGAAGGAACTGTAGAGGCATTTTTTGGTCCTTATTTGAACTGTGTATCCTCTGGTGAACTATCAAGTGTCCCGATCTGAACTGTGTATCCTCTGGTTGAACTAACAGGTGTCCAACCTAATGAGAGCCCCATTAGTCACTCAGCCTGTCAGGTACTTTCCAACTTGGCAGCAGAGTTGGCTGAGGCTCAAGCACTAATGAGCTATCAGGCCAGCTGCGGCAGATGATGTTTTTTAAAAAATCAGTTGTAAATCCTTCAAGTTTTAATGGGAGCATCTGTCATATTGAAATAATGACCTAACACCTGCTTAGGGTTCACCAGAGGACGCTTCCAATAGAAAACCATGTTTTGGGAATGAAATAAATAAAAAAAGTCGAAGGAGGAGCAATGCCTGCGGGTTTCTTATAAAAAGATGAGTGCGGTTGGAACATATTCAGTCTCTCTAGAGGGCTCAGTTTGTACAAGCTCTGTTTTGGATGCTTGAATAAACTTAAAAACTCTGTGCATTTTGTCCTGTCCAAGGCTGAATTATTCTAAAGTGTTGTGTCCATTTCTTGCAAACCATCTGCAATCAGTTTTGTGTTATCTAAAGAAGACATCCTAAGACAACCAGAGAGAAGGACCACGACAAAACCATTATCAAACAACACTGAATAAACCGCTGTTAAAAAACAAAACCTGAATAAACCCTCATCAAAATCTGAAGACATTTTCATCAAAATCTTGTGAAGAAACCTTCAACAAAATCTGAAGAAACCTTCATCAAAAGCTGAACCTTCAACAAAATCTGAACAACAGTTGTCAAAATCTGACCATTATTATTACTACTCAGTGGTGGGCAGTGTTGTCACAGTTACTTTGAAAAAGTAATCCAATTACTGATTACTGATTACTCTGATTTGGCGCTATATAAAAAAAATTGATTGATTGATTGATTGATTGATATACACAGAAAACATGACCAGATTTACAGGTCAGAAAGTTTTATTGTGTTTTCACATCATGTGGTCCTCAGAAAGAGAGTTTAGGTGCATTTGAGTGGAAAATAGTGTTAGTTGTTGACGCGTTGTGGAGGATCAGCTGTTTTTAGCGAGCAGATACGGAACGGCTCAGCTCAGAATTCTAAATAAAGGAGAAAAAAAAGCATAAAAATGTCTTTGTAAAGCTCAGTGCAGGTGTGCTGCGCTTTAAGAAGAGACGACGAGTCGTAGCTGCTGCAGAAAACCGCGGATGAACAGCTCACAGCCCGCTTAAAGTGGGCAGCTCAGTCGAACCCCCGACCTCCTGCCCACAGACCAAGTTTAATGCTGCTATCGACCCACAATGCAAAAATAATAGTAACACACAGTGACTTGGAGAAGTAATTTTAATCTGATTACTGATTTGGAAAGATTAACGCGTTAGATTACTCGTTACTGAAAAAAGTGGTTAGATTAGAGCATATGTGTCAAACTCAAGGCCCGCAGGCCATATCTGGCCCATCGTGTAATTTTATCTGGCCCGCGAGATCATTTTATATACTGTTATTAATGGCCCGGCGATATGAAGCGCTGCTAACACAAAAAACTACAGATCCCATAATGCAGCGCTTCAGCTGCCTTGCCAAATGCTTCACGTTCATTTAGCCTAGCTTATGATGCTGCAAGATATTGCACCCGAGTTATTGAGCCCTCACGATGCCGAAGAGAAAAGTCGATTCTGAAAACAGAGCCTTTAAGAGCCGATGGGAGGCTGAGTATATGTTTACTGACATTGCCGGTAAACCCGTGTGTCTCATTTGTGGAGCTAATGTGGCTGTAATTAAAGAATTTAATCTAAGACAGCACTATGAGACAAAACATCAGGATAACCTGAAAGACCTGAATGCAGAGCAGAAGATACAGAAAGCAGAAGAGTTAAAGAAGAATTTGACACTTCAGGAGAGGTTTTTTACCTGTGCAAAATCACAAAGTGAAGCTGCTGTGAAAGCAAGTTTTATCGCGGCAGAGGAGATCGCCAAATCAGCCAGGCCATTTACAGAGGGAGAATTTCTGAAGAGCTACATGATCAAGGTGTTTGACGTCTTATGTCCAGACAAAAAGCAGATGCTGGCAAATGTAAGCCTGAGTAGAAATACAATTGCTGATCGAGTTTGTGAGATGGCCACTGATTTAAGAACACAGTTGAGTGAAAGAAGCAAAGACTTTTTTGCGTACTCTCTTGCTGTGGATGAAAGTACTGATATGACTGATACTGCACAGCTGGCCATCTTCATCCGTGGAGTGGACTCCAATTTGTGCATTACAGAGGAAATAATGGACATTAAATCGATGCACGGGACAATGACTGGAAAAGACATTTTTGAAAATCTATGTCAAAGTATAACCGACATGAAACTGCCCTGGGACAAACTTATTGCACTTACTACTGATGGAGCGCCATCTATGTGTAGTGAAAAAAGAGGACTAGTGGGAAGGATGCGCGTAAAGATGCAGGAGGAGAACTGTACTGGTGAGTTAACTGCATATCACTGCATTATACAAGGTCTGTCCATAAAGTATCGTACCTTTTTATTTTTTTTTTAAACTATATGGATTTGATTCATATGTTTTCACGTCACACAAGCTTGAACCCTCGTGCGCATGCGTGAGTTTTTCCACGCCTGTCGGTGACATCATTCGCCTGTGAGCACGCCTTGTGGAAGGAGTGGTCCCGCCCCATCGTCGGATTTTCATTGTCTGGAAATGACGGAATGATTTGGGGGTTTTTTCCATCAGAATTTTTTCAGAAGCTGTTAGAGACTGGCACCTGGAAACTATTCGAAAAATGTATCTGGCTTTCGGTGAAAATTTTACGGGCTTCACAGAGAATAAGGTCAGTTAGTACAGCTTTAAGGACCCCTTTAAGGACGCTCAGCGCGCCGCGCTCCGAACTGCGACGACACAGCACAAGCCACCGGACCATTTGTGAGCTGATGGCTCTGTGGATACGAGACCGTCGTGTGCTCTTTCTCTGGTTATCACAAGAGCTGGACATCAGCCATTTTCCGGCAGATTTCACTTTTAACAAGAGATTCGCGCGTAAAGACCAATTCGCTTTGGAAGCGAGACAACGGAACACCTCCGTTTCGGCGTGTCAGAGGACAGGTTTGGACATGTCCAGCTCTCCACAATTTCACTGATACTTACTGGACTGGTAAGCATTGAAAGCTGAGATAGACATAATAATAATCAATTAATCAATTTTATTTATATAGCACCAAATCACAACAAACAGTTGCCCCAAGGCGCTTTATATTGTAAGGCAAGGCCATACAATAATTACGTAAAAACCCCAACGGTCAAAACGACCCCCTGTGAGCAAGCACTTGGCTACAGTGGGAAGGAAAAACTCCCTTTTAACAGGAAGAAACCTCCAGCAGAACCAGGCTCAGGGAGGGGCAGTCTTCTGCTGGGACTGGTTGGGACATGTCCAAACTTGTCCTCTGACACGCTGAAACGGAGGTGTTCCGTTGTCTCTCTTCCAAAGTGAATCGGTCTTTACACGTGAAGCCTCCGCTCGGCTTTCCATGACAAAATCTCTTGTTAAAAGTGAAATCGCGATGGTTCAAGCTTGTCTGACGTGAAAACATATGAATCAAATCAATATAGTTTAAAAAAAATAAAAAGGTACGATACTTTATGGACAGACCTCGTACACCAGGAAGCACTATGTGGCAAAGTCCTGAAGATGGACCATGTAATGAGCACCGTAACACAAACCGTAAACATTATCCGAGCTAAAGGTTTAAATCACCGGCAATTTCAGTCCTTTATGTGGGAGACAGATTCAGAGTTTGCTGACATTCCTGATCATACAGAGGTGCGCTGGCTAAGTCGGGGAAAAGTTCTCAACAGAGTTTTTGAGCTCAGCAACGAAATCTGTCAGTTCATGGACAGTAAAGGAAAAGACTCCACCAATTTTAGGGATGAAAAGTGGAAATGCGAGTTGGCATTTCTGGCTGACATAACAGCTCATCTCAACGCCTTAAACCTCCAGCTCCAGGGACGTGACCGCATGATCACTGACATGTATGACACAGTGAAGGCATTTCAAGTGAAGCTGCTTTTATGGGAGACACAAATGCACCAGTGCAACTTGTCCCACTTTCCCTGTTGCCAAGTAATGTTGAACCAAGTGGGCACTACGGTGTTCCCAAATACGCACTTTGCTGATAAACTGAGGGCACTGCGCACTGAGTATGCACAGCACTTTGGTGACTTTAAAGAACAAAAAAAAAAGAATTTTGAGTTGCTTCGCAACCCATCTGCCGTCGATGTGGAAACTGCACCTGTGCAGATTCAGATGGAGCTGATTGAGCTGCAGTGTAATGGCACACTGAAGGCAAAGTACGACACTGCAGGGCCCGCACAGTTTATTCACACCATTCCTGCAGAAATGCCCCAGCTCCGTCTACATGTGGCTCAAACGTTGTGCATGTTTGGTAGCACATATCTGTGTGAGAAGCTCTTCTCAGTGATGAAAACTAACAAAACAGCACACAGGAGTCGTCTCACTGATGAGCACCTGCAGTCCATCCTGAGAATCTCCACAACACAGAAACTCACACCAAACATAAACGAACTTGTTGCCAAAAAAGGATGCCAGGTGTCCAGCTCTGATAAAACGACATAAGAGCAAAGAAAACTGAATGATTTGATTTGTTATTGCTGAAGTTTTATTTATATTTCCAGGTTTTGTTATGCAGCTTGTTCATATTTTGAATTTGTATAATTTTGACAGGATATATTTTTATGGACAGCAAAATCTTTTGGGATATTTTAGTAAGTTTAAATTTATGTTGTGTGGGCCGCCAGAAGAGGAGGTACTGCTGGCCCACCACCAGAGGGCGCCCTGCCTGAAGTGCGGGCTTCAGGCACGAGAGGGCGCTGCCGCCACGGACACAGCCGGGAGTGACAGCTGTCACTCATTATTTCCTGACAGCTGTCACTCATTCTTCATCATCTCACTCCATAAAACCCAGACGTCATCTCCACCTCATCGCCGAGATATCGTACTTCTTTGGAGGTAATATTCTCTGCCAGTATTCTGTGATTTCAAGTGCTATTGTTTTGCAGCTGTCAACCAGAGGACCGGCGTGGGTCGTGACTGTTTCGTCCTACGTCCGTCAGATAAGTGGTTAAACAGACGCTGCACGAGTGTGTGTTAGAGGTGGAGGTGGCATTCCCACCGTTGTTGTTACTGGGTGTACACACACCCACACTTGACTGTCTTTGTTCTTCGCCAGCAGTACCAGATCCGACAGTCGGGGACGGTGATCACCTGGGAATTCAGGACTTGGCGGCTCCAGTATTCACCAGGTTCGGTGGCGGCAGAAATCGTGTGGTTCCGGCTCTTCTCAGGACAGACGTCTTCTATCCTTGAGCCTGCCCACACGTCACCTTTGTGGATTGACTGTAATTATATTCTGAGATTGTCTGTATGTTCGTTGTGCACATTCACAACATTAAATTGTTACTTTTTGGCTCATCTATTGACCGTTCATTTGCGCCCCCTGTTGTGGGTCCGTGTCACTACACTTTCACAACAATTTAAGTTTATTTTTTATATAAAATAACGTAATAGTAAAGACATTTGAATGTTCTTTTAACATTTACTTTGTTCTAACTTGTATCATTTAGACAGGATATATTTTTATGGAGAGCAAAATATTATGTTATTTAAGGTTTAAGTTGATTTATTCCAGAATAATAGTCCTGTCTGTTTTTATTCACATTCATGTTCAAAAAAGTTACATTTTAAAAGTTTTAAAGTTTTAGTGTGTTCAATAAATGTTCATCCTGTTCGGCCCGTGACCTAAAGTGTGTTTTGGATTTTGACCCCCTGTGCAATTGAGTTTGACACCCCTGGATTAGAGTAACGTGTTACTGGCATCAGTGGTGGTGGGCACAGCTAACCAAAAAGTTAGCTTCTATAACAGCTAATCAGCTAACTGAAAAGTTATCTTTCATAAAGCTAAACCAATAAACCACCTAAAAATGTATTGGAAGCTACAGCTAACCACTACCCAATAACTTTCAGTATTGTTTCCGGTACACTCTCAGCTACTAACAAGTGGATTTTGAGTTTTAACACCACGATCACAAACACAAACAATGATTCACCACTTCTGTCTTTGCCCTGCCCACTGCTGGAAGCTCCTATTTGCTCCATATTTTTGTAGCAGTGAAGCAGGTGAGAGGTTAAGTTCAACTCTACCCCAGCAAAAGGAGCCTGACTGCCAGGTTGCCACAAAACAAAAACAAACAAACAAAAAAACAAGTCACTATTCCTTAACAGGATATAGCAGTGCCACCATGAGGCAGAGGTCTTGGAAAATAAAGCAGTTTTGCCTTACGAGGTCTGTCCATAAAGTAAGGGTCCTTTTTATTTTTTTCAAAAACTATATGGATTTCATTCATATGTTTTTACGTCAGACATGCTTGAACCCTCGTGCGCATGCGTGAGTTTTTCCACGCCTGTCGGTGACGTCATTCGCCTGTGAGCACTCCTTGTGGGAGGAGTCGTCCAGCCCCTCGTCGGAATTCCTTTGTCTGAGAAGTTGCTGAGAGACTGGCGCGTTGTTTGATCAAAATTTTTTCTAAACCTGTGAGACACATCGAAGTGGACACGGTTCGAAAAATTAAGCTGGTTTTCAGTGAAAATTTTAACGGCTGATGAGAGATTTTGAGGTGATTCTGTCACTTTAAGGACTTCCCACAGTGCGAGACGTCGCGCAGCGCTCTCAGGCGCCATCGTCAGCCTGTTTCAAGCTGCAAACCTCCACATTTCAGGCTCTATTGATCCAGGACGTCGTGAGAGAACAGAGAAGTTTCAGAAGAAGTCGGTTTCAGCATTTTATCCGGATATTCCACTGTTAAAGGAGATTTTTTTAATGAAAGACGTGTGGACGGGTCCGTGCGTCGGGACGCAGCCGACGCGGTGCGGCGGCACAGGAAAAACACCTCCGTGTTGATAACCATTTGTAAAATCCAGGCGGCTTTTGATGGCTTTCAGTGGAGTGAGTATATGAGAAATTGTTTAACAGCTGGACATGTTCCAACTTGTCCTTAAGGCTTTTAACAGAGGTGTTTTTCCTGTGGCGGAGCGTCGCGGCGGCTGCGAGCCGACGCTGCAATCCGTCCGCACGTCTTTCATTAAAAAAATCTCCTTTAACAGTGGAATATCCGGATAAAATGCTGAAACCGACTTCTTCTGAAACTTCTCTGTTCTCTCACGACGTCCTGGATCAATAGAGCCTGAAATGTGGAGGTTTGCAGCTTGAAACAGGCTGACGATGGCGCCTGAGAGCGCTGCGCGACGTCTCGCACTGTGGGAAGTCCTTAAAGTGACAGAATCACCTCAAAATCTCTCATCAGCCGTTAAAATTTTCACTGAAAACCAGCTTAATTTTTCGAACCGTGTCCACTTCGATGTGTCTCACAGGTTTAGAAAAAATTTTGATCAAACAAAGCGCCAGTCTCTCAGCAACTTCTCAGACAAAGGAATTCCGACGAGGGGCTGGACGACTCCTCCCACAAGGAGTGCTCACAGGCGAATGACGTCACCGACAGGCGTGGAAAAACTCACGCATGCGCACGAGGGTTCAAGCATGTCTGACATAAAAACATATGTATGAAATCCATATAGTTTTTGAAAAAAATAGAAAGGACCTATACTTTATGGACAGACCTCATATAGTTCTGATTTATAAATCAAATTAATCCGGATACAATAACTACATTATTAACAATTCTGTCATTTGTACAAAGTTAAAATATAACACATATCTTTTAATTTTAAATAATGCACTCCAATTCTGAAGTTCTGTAACAAACACACAAAGATGCCAAAGGGATTATGGGTAAAATGAGCCTTTGCTAACACTGACTGGTTGACTCATTCTTTCTAAGTAAAAACCAACACATTAGTGTGACATGTGTGTTTGTTTTTACATATAAATGTGCTTTTATAAAATATGTAATTTTATTCATATGTAAAAAAAAAAAAAGCCATTTGCAAAAGCCAAAAGTCAAGTTGGGATTAGACAACCATCTGATATAACTAGGGATGGGTATTGATAAAATCTTATTGATATCAATGCCATGATCGATTCCGCTTATCAATGCGATTCCTTATTGATTTTGTTATTGATACCGCTTGTGAATTTTCTGTGTATTAAAAGTAGGCTTTACATGTTTTCTATGTCAACAACATTTTATTGAGTCCTAAAGTAAATAAATATGAAAGTGGTCACTGGATCCTTGATCTCTGGACGTAAGTAAAATCTGTAGCTTTTGTCAAAAGCATTTTCTTTCAGACATTTTGGCATGAATGTCTCTCTGTATCTCTGAGCTGAGCTCAGCCGGCTGCTGCACGTCAGCGCAGGACGTCTCATTTTGGGAGAAAAAAACGTTTTGATCGATTGCAGTTTGTTTGTATTACAACGTTTGGAAAGAGGTGACATTTGATTTAAACATGTTAAAAGTGTTTCGCTTTGAGTTATTAATTCCGACTGGACTCTATCGTTACAACTTGACTCGGCAGAGAGCCGTGCAGCGTTTGGAGCTGTGTGAACAGAACGGAGGACGATTCTCATTTCTTTCTCCCAACAAGACAGGAGCCCCAGTTAGTAACTTTAATCTGCACAAAAGTGATTCAACATTGACATATTCAGGGATGAAAGTGGTGAAAAACAAAAAAGCTGAAACCCAAAATTACCCCCCCAACACCACTCACATGAATAAACTGCAGTGAGTGCAGCATCCATTTAGTGAGAAAAAAAACAACTGTCCTTATTCAAATTCATTCCAGTAGGATTCTGCTCTTACGAGGATGCGGCAGTTTGGCAGATAGTTCTGGAGGAAATCACTGAAGAAATTAACAAACTGAAAATATACAAATTGTCCTTAAACTTAAATAAAACAGGGATGAAGTAGAGGTGTAAGAGTCACTAGGTGTTCACAGGAAACATTTATTTCTATATTGATTTATTTATGTTCATTGTTAGTTGGTTTTATCTTTTCTGTTGTGTTTTGTTTCATCAGGTTCATTTTGTCTCTTTCTCTAAAATTGGATTGTAGCATTATTAGTTATTATCAATATTATTGTTGTTGTTGTTGCTATTATTATTATTAATAATATTATTAATTTCTTCCTGTTAAAAGGGAGTTTTTCCTTCCCACTGTAGCCAAGTGCTTGCTCACAGGGGGTCGTTTTGACCGTTGGGGTTTTACATAATTATTGTATGGCCTTGCCTTACAATATAAAGCGCCTTGGGGCAACTGTTTGTTGTGATTTGGCGCTATATAAATAAAATTGATTGATTGATTGATTGAATATATAAATAAAATAAATTTAAAAATTATTACAATTTTTAATACATTTGACTCTTCAAGGACAACAAATGTTGAGACATTAATTATTACACAGAAAACAAATGCACACAAACATGCTGAGTTCCAAACAGCTTAATGCTAACTTTAACATTGAAAATGCCATAGACATGCTAACGTGTTTGCATCGGTCCAGTTTTTAAGTTATAAAATACAACTATCAACTGTTTCAGAAGACCATAACAGGTCGCTTTAACATAAAAAAGGTAAATAATACTCACAGACATATGCTGTTTAGGGTTTTAGCAGGGTTAAATTAAGATACAGCAAAATAAAACAAAGAACCAACGAAGCAACAGGTCGGATCACTGCTTCATTGCTTCAAAGCTTCAAAGATGAGCTGTGCTGCAGAAACGTAGAGAAATGATCATTTTCCAAACACCCTCATAAACAATGGCCGCTCTGAAGGACCGATGAGGGAATCGTTAAGCAAAAAGGCTACTGATATCGGTGGATAAAATCATTTCTTAACGATATCCGAAAAGAACCGGTTCTCGAGACCCATCCCTGGATATAACTGTGGTCAAAATGCATAGAACATCTACTGGCACCCAGACACCCAGTCCTTAACCCATAATCCTTTGCGTGCCAGAGAGTTGCTGCAGTTTAAACAGCACAGAGAGAATCCATGACAACAATTGTAAATTAACATTATACAACCAAAATATACATTTTTATTTCTTTGCATCACAGCTGCAGCAAGAGACTGCAACAACTCTCTGGCATGCAAAGGATTATGGGATATCTCAATACTTAGGGCGAATACTGCCATGAACACGACTGGCCAGTAGATGGCAGTAGAGACTGTGAAAAGTTGCCAAAACAAATATTCCAAATAAATAATCTGTGTCTGCTACATTTAACCTACGTGGAATTTAATAAATGCAAACTGAATTTCAGACATATATATATATATATATATATATATATATTACTCTGGAACAAAGAGGACAAACAGTGTTGTAAAGGACAATAAGCAGGACTCTAAATAGCAAACAGGAATCGATTGCAATGATTCCAATTGAAAATAATGGAGAAGCAACCTGAGCTTCTTCTGGCATTTTTACATAAAACAAACACAATAACAACGTCTATAAACCCAGAGAATATATTCATGAGTTTTAGTGCTGTTGTCTGTGTGGAACCTGATCAGAGCATCTCAAATGCATTTCTCCGGTCGTGAACTTTTACCCATAATGCACTGCTGAGACAGGAATGTACACACTAAAACCTTCAAAATTAGTACAATACTTTAAAACATATAGGTGATATTTTCACTTTATAAAACTTCAGATGTGATGTTAATTTAAATAGCATGTCCAAAATTAGTTTGGTTAAAATTTTAAACATAAGTTTAAACTGCATGCCTCTGGATGACAGGTGATACTGTCAGCAAGTTAGTATGGTCTCAAGAGAAATGACCTTTTGTTTCTCCTCCTCTCACTGTCTTCTGTGACTAGTTCTTTTCCGACTCCAGAGGATAGAGCAGTTTTTCTTAAAACCAGCTCTCCTCTGTTTATAGAGAACAGAACTGTACATCTGCTACAAAACATTTATCAGATAAGCATTAAAATCACTGATATCCAACTTCACAAATGTTTTTAACTGTTAAAGCTTTATTCACTATGCATGCAAAAATATGTTAGCGATCTAAAAATTGTCGGACCAAAATTTATCGGAAGATAATTGGTCCGCTGATGGTTTTCAAAGTTATCTGAAAAGCTAAAATGATAATTATTTTTGATAATTAGTGGATTAGTGGAACTGTGCCCACCACTGTTATTATTATTATTATTATTATTATTTTGTCATTAATATTATGAGAGATTGTATTTGAAGACAAGCTAAAAGCAATTTACATGTTTTAAAATCTATTATGTGCACGGTGTTCCGTAAGCATTGGCGGGTGCCGACAATAAAGGTGGACACCGTGGATTCAAAAACGACTGATGGATCATGGCTGATCCATACAGGCCGACTCCCACGGATCAGCATGCAGGTGAATTATTTGCACAGCTGACATGCCATTTTTTTGTCATGTGACTTGATTTTAAAGTGATAACTTGATTTTGATGTGTTTGTAGTAAATCCCAGTGAGTGGAGGGAAGCGTACGTGCACGGCGTGAACGTAGCCTCGTGGGTCTGTGGAGTGCAGCTTGTTCTGCCTTGATTTCCTCACAGGCCACATTGATCAGTCCCCTGGTGACCCACAGATTTAAACTCTGATCAAATCCGATAAGGATCAGCCCGATAAAGGCGTGGTTTTATTGATTGACTAAAGAAGTGCTCAAATCCCCTGGCTTCATCTGAGAGGTGATTTTTTATTTCAAAAACACAGCTTCACTTTCAATAATCAATACGTCTCTTTTAGTGCGTCTGTCTGCTGTTTGATTCCATCACATAAGGGAGATTTTAGAAAAAGCCAGCGAACCCGCTTTCTCTTCTTGTCTGTTCTGCAGCTTGCATGCAGACTGTGCACGCCTCGGGTGCAGGGGCGGACCCACGCGGACGAGCGGTGGGAAAGCACACACCCCCCCCCCAACACCTTAGAGGTCTGCTCATATTAATAATAATTATATGGTACGTCATTTTGCCAGCTTCTGATTGGCCCATTCGCCACTTTCTGAGCTGTACCGCATGCCGAGTTGACCGGTGATGAAGTCGAGTTGACCGCTGGTGAAGTCAAGTTGACCGGTGGTGAAGTCGAGTTGACCAGTGATGAAGTCGAGTTGACCGCTGGTGAAGTCGAGTTGACCGGTGGGGGAGTTGAGTTGACCGCTGGTGAAGTCAAGTTGACCGGTGGTGAAGTCGAGTTGACCGGTGGTGAAGTCGAGTTGACCGGTGGGGGAGTTGAGTTGACCGCTGGTGAAGTCAAGTTGACCGGTGGTGAAGTCGAGTTGACCAGTGATGAAGTCGAGTTGACCGGTGGGGGAGTTGAGTTGACCGCTGGTGAAGTCAAGTTGACCGGTGGTGAAGTCGAGTTGACCGGTGGTGAAGTCGAGTTGACCGGTGGGGGAGTTGAGTTGACCGCTGGTGAAGTCAAGTTGACCGGTGGTGAAGTCGAGTTGACCGGTGGTGAAGTCAAGTTGACCGGTGGTGAAGTCGAGTTGACCGGTGGGGGAGTTGAGTTGACCGCTGGTGAAGTCAAGTTGACCGGTGGTGAAGTCGAGTTGACCAGTGATGAAGTCGAGTTGACCGCTGGTGAAGTCAAGTTGACCGGTGGTGAAGTCGAGTTGACCGGTGGTGAAGTCGAGTTGACCGGTGGGGGAGTTGAGTTGACCGGTGGTGAAGTCAAGTTGACCGGTGGTGAAGTCGAGTTGACCGGTGGGGGAGTTGAGTTGACCGGTGGTGAAGTCGAGTTGACCGGTGGGGGAGTTGAGTTGACCGCTGGTGAAGTCAAGTTGACCGGTGGTGAAGTCGAGTTGACCAGTGATGAAGTCGAGTTGACCGCTGGTGAAGTCAAGTTGACCGGTGGTGAAGTCGAGTTGACCGGTGGGGGAGTTGAGTTGACCGCTGGTGAAGTCAAGTTGACCGGTGGTGAAGTCGAGTTGACCGGTGGTGAAGTCAAGTTGACCGGTGGGGGAGTTGAGTTGACCGGTGGTGAAGTCAAGTTGACCGGTGGTAAAGTCGAGTTGACCGGTGGGGGAGTTGAGTTGACCGCTGGTGAAGTCAAGTTGACCGGTGGTGAAGTCGAGTTGACCGGTGGGGGAGTTGAGTTGACCGCTGGTGAAGTCAAGTTGACCGGTGGTGAAGTCGAGTTGACCAGTGATGAAGTCGAGTTGACCGCTGGTGAAGTCAAGTTGACCGGTGGTGAAGTCGAGTTGACCGGTGGTGAAGTCGAGTTGACCGGTGGGGGAGTTGAGTTGACCGGTGGTGAAGTCAAGTTGACCGGTGGTGAAGTCGAGTTGACCGGTGGGGGAGTTGAGTTGACCGGTGGTGAAGTCGAGTTGACCGGTGGGGGAGTTGAGTTGACCGCTGGTGAAGTCAAGTTGACCGGTGGTGAAGTCGAGTTGACCAGTGATGAAGTCGAGTTGACCGCTGGTGAAGTCAAGTTGACCGGTGGTGAAGTCGAGTTGACCGGTGGGGGAGTTGAGTTGACCGCTGGTGAAGTCAAGTTGACCGGTGGTGAAGTCGAGTTGACCGGTGGTGAAGTCAAGTTGACCGGTGGGGGAGTTGAGTTGACCGGTGGTGAAGTCAAGTTGACCGGTGGTAAAGTCGAGTTGACCGGTGGGGGAGTTGAGTTGACCGCTGGTGAAGTCAAGTTGACCGGTGGTGAAGTCGAGTTGACCAGTGATGAAGTCGAGTTGACCGCTGGTGAAGTCAAGTTGACCGGTGGTGAAGTCGAGTTGACCGGTGGGGGAGTTGAGTTGACCGCTGGTGAAGTCAAGTTGACCGGTGGTGAAGTCGAGTTGACCGGTGGTGAAGTCGAGTTGACCAGTGATGAAGTCGAGTTGACCGCTGGTGAAGTCAAGTTGACCGGTGGTGAAGTCGAGTTGACCGGTGGGGGAGTTGAGTTGACCGCTGGTGAAGTCAAGTTGACCGGTGGTGAAGTCGAGTTGACCAGTGATGAAGTCGAGTTGACCGCTGGTGAAGTCAAGTTGACCGGTGGTGAAGTCAAGTTGACCGGTGGTGAAGTCGAGTTGACCGGTGGGGGAGTTGAGTTGACCGCTGGTGAAGTCAAGTTGACCGGTGGTGAAGTCGAGTTGACCGGTGGGGGAGTTGAGTTGACCGGTGGGGGAGTCAAGTTGACAGGTGGGGGAGTCGAGTTGACTGGTGGTGAAGTCGAGTTGACCGGTGGTGAAGTCGAGTTGACCGGTGGGGGAGTTGAGTTGACCGCTGGTGAAGTCGAGTTGACCGGTGGTGAAGTCGAGTTGACCGGTGGTGAAGTCGAGTTGACCGGTGGGGGAGTTGAGTTGACCGCTGGTGAAGTCAAGTTGACCGGTGGTGAAGTCGAGTTGACCGGTGGGGGAGTTGAGTTGACCGGTGGGGGAGTCAAGTTGACAGGTGGGGGAGTCGAGTTGACTGGTGGGGGAGTCGAGTTGACCGCTGGGGGAGTCGAGTACACCTCACGTGCAGCGTACTGCTAGCCAATTGAGTGATGCCTTCTATTGATAACGACCAATCGGATAACACGATACAACACCTACTTTGGCCTGCTTTGAGTTGCGTCGTGTGTCGTCATGACGACGCCATGTACACAATGCAGTAAAAACTAAGGGCACAGAAAAAAAAAACGCTGCTGGCTGCAGCCTCGGTTTTCTCTCACAAGTCCTGCTCACAGACTGATTGACAGGACATGTCCACATCAAGTATAACTCCAGACATCTCCACTCACAGACGGTTCGTTCGTGCGCATGCGCACGCGCATCTCGCGGTCAAAGTAGGAAAGATAAACTATAACAGAACTCAGAGCGCAGACCTGTAGCTCAGCACAAATATAAATGAGAATTTAAGTCAGAGTGCACAGTCTGATTCCTCTGTGCAGAGAACCTGCAGGCTGGTTCTCACCTCCTCTCTGCCTCCTGCTGCACCTGACGCAGACATTCCTGCGTCATCATGACGCTACAGGAAGTTCAGCCCCGGTGTAAAAGGGGCTTTAGAGATTGTGCTCATGAAGTATATTTACAGTTATAGACTTTTGATTAGGTGACCTGGTCAGGATGGGGTTCACCGAGGCCTCTACTACTTTGAAAAAAATAAGATATTTTGGGGCGCGAGGCTCACTCTATGGTACATGAAGGCACAAACCGGAAATGGCACCAAAAAATCTCCCCAGTGGGGAAAAAGCCACAAGCCGTTGTTGTAAAAAGCTGTAAAAAGCCAGAAATCGATGGCAGATGAACATAGACGTTACAAAGAGGAGTAGACGCTGCATTTGGTTGCTGAGGCGCAAGAAATGCAGCCGCCATCTTGGACCATCATTGGAGTGATTCTATCACAAGGCACAGTGAAGGTTTGATTTATCATCTTATTTCTTTTTTCTAACATAAAGCCCCCAGAAGCTGAAAGGTTTTAGACATGCTCATGCTCCACCCAAGCATTTACTCAAACGAAGTGGCTAAGGATATGTACATCCGTATGTTCTGCGGGTCTGCTAAAGGTACGGACCGAGGAGAATTACGGCCAAGAGACTTCCCCTAACCCTGGCTGCCCGCGCAGGCGTGTCATGAGTGTGATCAAACAACACTAATAACTGGACATCTTGACCTGTTTAAAGTAAGGCTTTCTACAGTCGGACTTTTACCATCTTCACACCAGCTGACTTGTTTATGGGTATATAATGACTTCTATTGCTCCGTATCTTTAGAACGGTCTCTGTAGATACGGGTCTGTACCCATAGTACTCAAAAAAAGTCTGAAGGACCTAAATGACACAGTGAGTTTCACTTGTCATGTCCTCTGTGACATATCAATATCATTGACTTACTATTTGTAATATGTAAGAAGAAAGTAATTCATCACTACATACATTATAAACCATAGTTTATGAGGAAAAGTAGAGACCTGGTTGGAAAACCCTGTTGTGGTTTGGGACCCAGGACCGGGCACCGAACACAACCAACCAGCTTCTTCTTCCTGCTGGCTTCAAATTAAATGAATACAGCAGAATAATTAACTTTCACTTCAGTGAAACTGTCCAATAATTCATATGTCAGCTTTGTTTGCATTAATAATAATTATCCTCTTTCTGCTAATAACTTGCTTGTACTTCTGCCAACACTTTGGGGAAGTGGACTAAAGTGACCGGCGGTAGTTCATTATCAATCAATCAATCAATTTTTTTTTTATATAGCGCCAAATCACAACAAACAGTTGCCCCAAGGCGCTTTATATTGTAAGGCAAGGCCATACAATAATTATGTAAAACCCCAACGGTCAAAACGACCCCCTGTGAGCAAGCACTTGGCTACAGTGGGAAGGAAAAACTCCCTTTTAACAGGAAGAAACCTCCAGCAGAACCAGGCTCAGGGAGGGGCAGTCTTCTGCTGGGACTGGTTGGGGCTGAGGGAGAGAACCAGGAAAAAGACAATTGATGATGGCTGTATTATGGACAAAGAATGTTTTTAACATGGAAATAAACATGCCCTGTTAAATTCTACCCTTTAAAAACAAAACAAAACAAAATAAAACAATGATGTGGTTTTGATGCTAAAACCAAAAATACAATGACAATGTGGAAAGTGTAAACAGACATATAATCATTTATTAGGTTTGTACTTTGAATGAAATCTGTCAGCTCACTCTAGTCACAACTTTAGTTTAAAAAAAAGTGCTGCAAAAACTGACAATTACACATCAAAAAACAACTAGAAATAAAAGAATGACAAAAACAATTTAAAAATTTAAAAAAAATAGTCAAGATGACAAGTGACTACTGTACAAATAATATTTCAAAAATTCTGATTTTCTGCACTGAATAACTGTCCACACTTAAGTAGTAATAGCTTTTACATGGGCAAGTGTATTTTGGTGCCCTTGCCCCATGCCCACCAACCTCCATTTCACCCCTCCCACCCCTCAATTTCACTGTATTTAATGATGCACTTGCCCATGTAAAAGCTGTTACTGCTTACATGTGCACAGTTATTCAGTGCAGAAAATCAGAATTTTTGAAATATTATTTGTACAGCAGTCACTTGTCATCTTGACTATTTTTTTAAATTCATTCTTTTATTTCTAGTTGTTTTTTGATGTCCGTTCTTTTCATAATTGTTTTTGCAGCATTTTTTTAAACTAAAGTTGTGACAGAGTGAGCTGACAGATTTCATTCAAAGTACAAACCTAATAAATGATTATATGTCTGTTTACGGTTTCCATATTCTGTCGTTGTATTTTTGGTTTCCAAATCATTGTTTTATTTTGGGGTTTTTTGTTTGTTTGTTTTTTAAGGTAGAATTTAACAGGGCATGTTTATTTCCATGTTAAAAACATTTTTTGTCCATAATACAACCAGAACTGCTTCATCGTGAATTACTGTCTGAATAATGAACAGGCCGGTACTAAACCGGGACCTGGAGCCGCAACATGCTTTATTATAATCATTATTACGATTATTATTATTATTTATCTGTCTCTGTGTGTGTGTGTGTGTGTGTGTGTGTGTGTGTGTGTGTGTGTGTGTGTGTGTGTGTGTGTGTGTGTGTGTGTGTGTGTGTAGTCCCGGTGCTGTCGGTCTCCGGTGTGAACACTGACCAGCTGTCCCTGGAGAAGGAGGTCATCAGTCGAATCCCGGGAGCTACAGGAGACTTCATGTCGGACAAAAACCGGATCAAAGCTCAAAGTGGCTGTGGACACATGTCCGGGCGCACAGCAGTTAGTAACCGATAAAAAACGGCGGGTTTTTAACGGCAGCCTGGCGGCCGTTAAGCGGACAGAGTGATGGTGTGAAAGCGGAGCCCCGCGGCCTCCTGCTGCGACACAAAGCGCAGAAAATGGTCCATGTGGTCCATGGTCCCTGATTTATAGACGAAGCCCGGCGCAGTCCCGGTGTTGTTAGCGCGTTATTCCACAGGTTTTTCCACCCGAGACTCACACGTGATCCGCCGCCGAGCCTTAAAGGGATAGAACACATCACAGACATATGACCTGCTTCCTCAAAAAACAAAAACCACACACTTCCTGTCTGTGGTCAGCCCGTGTGCTTAAGCTGCTCCATTCTTAATTAAAAAGAAGATTAAAGCATCTTATCATAAATAAGGAAGCGACGCCCTGGTGGCGAATGTGGGAACTACAGCTGTAAACAAACCAAAGAGACAGTTTAGAAACGTCACAGGTTTCTGCAAACTGTGCCCTCAGTTTCTGTCCACGACTTTAACAGGTCACTAAACGATGTGCACGTGTGTGACGTTCCAAGAGGCAAAGTGCATTTTTTTGTTTTCTTGTTTGATGTATTCCATTCCAGCTTATTAATTAATCAAAAACCCAGACAGAGCTTTAATTCATTTGAAAGCTTGACTCTTAGTCTTGTCCATCCAAATTGGAAGTCCCAAAAACCAGTTTTATTTTGAAGAGTTTCAGTCAGGTTTTAGAATTCATCATAGTACAGAAACAGCATTAGTGAAGGTTACAAATGATCTTCTTATGGCCTCAGACAGTGGACTCATCTCTGTGCTTGTTCTGTTAGACCTCAGTGCTGCTTTTGATACTGTTGACCATAAAATTTTATTACAGAGATTAGAGCATGCCATAGGTATTAAAGGCACTGCGCTGCGGTGGTTTGAATCATATTTATCTAATAGATAACAATTTGTTCATGTAAATGGGGAATCTTCTTCACAGACTAAAGTTAATTATGGAGTTCCACAAGGTTCTGTGCTAGGACCAATTTTATTCACTTTATACATGCTTCCCTTAGGCAGTATTATTAGACGGCATTGCTTAAATTTTCATTGTTACGCAGATGATACCCAGCTTTATCTATCCATGAAGCCAGAGGACACACACCAATTAGCTAAACTGCAGGATTGTCTTACAGACATAAAGACATGGATGACCTCTAATTTCCTGCTTTTAAACTCAGATAAAACTGAAGTTATTGTACTTGGCCCCACAAATCTTAGAAACATGGTGTCTAACCAGATCCTTACTCTGGATGGCATTACCCTGACCTCTAGTAATACTGTGAGAAATCTTGGAGTCATTTTTGATCAGGATATGTCATTCAAAGCGCATATTAAACAAATATGTAGGACTGCTTTTTTGCATTTACGCAATATCTCTAAAATCAGAAAGGTCTTGTCTCAGAGTGATGCTGAAAAACTAATTCATGCATTTATTTCCTCTAGGCTGGACTATTGTAATTCATTATTATCAGGTTGTCCTAAAAGTTCCCTGAAAAGCCTTCAGTTAATTCAAAATGCTGCAGCTAGAGTACTGACAGGAACTAGAAGGAGAGAGCATATCTCACCCATATTGGCCTCTCTTCATTGGCTTCCTGTTAATTCTAGAAAAGAATTTAAAATTCTTCGTCTTACTTATAAGGTTTTGAATAATCAGGTCCCATCTTATCTTGAGTTTGTTTCATGAGCTTGCCTCTACTGGTGGTTGGCTCTCACTGCGGTATTGTATCACTTCCTGTTCCGGAGCACAGCGGTGTTTTTCTGTATCTGTTAGCTGTTTAATCTGCGCAGTTAGATTGATCTAGTTATCTAGATTACGATTTGTTTCCCAGTGTAATCTTTACGTGCCTTAACTAAAGCACTCCTTCTGCTGAATCACCTCTAAATTATTTACACATTATTCACTTTGCGTGTTTTTAGGAATCCGCTAGCTTAGCGTAGCTACTAGCTCTTAGCCGATTTAGCATGGCGGCTTCTTCTGTCTCTCCCGCACTTTTCTGCTCTGGGTGTGAAATGTTTAGTTATTCCTCGGCCTCCTTTAGCAGTAACGGTACTTGTAATAAGTGTAGCTTATTCATAGCTTTGGAGGCCAGGCTGGGCGAATTGGAGACTCGGCTCCGCACCGTGGAAAATTCTACAGCTAGCCAGGCCCCTGTAGTCGGTGCGGACCAAGGTAGCTTAGCCGCCGCTAGTTCCCCCCTGGCAGATCCCGAGCAGCCGGGAAAGCAGGCCGACTGGGTGACTGTGAGGAAGAAGCGTAGCCCTAAACAGAAGCCCCATGTACACCGTCAAACCGTTCACATCTCTAACCGTTTTTCCCCACTCGACGACACACCCGCCGAGGATCAAACTCTGGTTATTGGCGACTCTGTTTTGAGAAATGTGAAGTTAGCGACACCAGCAACCATAGTCAATTGTCTTCCGGGGGCCAGAGCAGGCGACATTGAAGGAAATTTGAAACTGCTGGCTAAGGCTAAGCGTAAATTTGGTAAGATTGTAATTCACGTCGGCAGTAATGACACCCGGTTACGCCAATCGGAGGTCACTAAAATTAACATTAAATCGGTGTGTAACTTTGCAAAAACAATGTCGGACTCTGTAGTTTTCTCTGGGCCCCTCCCCAATCAGACCGGGAGTGACATGTTTAGCCGCATGTTCTCCTTGAATTGCTGGCTGTCTGAGTGGTGTCCAAAAAATGAGGTGGGCTTCATAGATAATTGGCAAAGCTTCTGGGGAAAACCTGGTCTTGTTAGGAGAGACGGCATCCATCCCACTTTAGATGGAGCAGCTCTCATTTCTAGAAATCTGGCCAATTTTCTTAAATCCTCCAAACCGTGACTATCCAGGGTTGGGACCAGGAAGCAGAGTTGTAGTGTTACACACCTCTCTGCAGCTTCTCTCCCCCTGCCATCCCCTCATTACCCCATCCCCGTAGAGACGGTGCCTGCTCCCAGACCACCAATAACCAGCAAAAATCTATTTAAGCATAAAAATTCAAAAAGAAAAAATAATATAGCACCTTCAACTGCACCACAGACTAAAACAGTTAAATGTGGTCTATTAAACATTAGGTCTCTCTCTTCTAAGTCCCTGTTGGTAAATGATATAATAATTGATCAACATATTGATTTATTCTGCCTAACAGAAACCTGGTTACAGCAGGATGAATATGTTAGTTTAAATGAGTCAACACCCCCGAGTCACACTAACTGTCAGAATGCTCGTAGCATGGGCCGGGGCGGAGGATTAGCAGCAATCTTCCATTCCAGCTTATTAATTAATCAAAAACCCAGACAGAGCTTTAATTCATTTGAAAGCTTGTCTCTTAGTCTTGTCTATCCAAATTGGAAGTCCCAAAAAAACAGTTTTATTTGTTATTATCTATCATCCACCTGGTCGTTACTGTGAGTTTCTCTGTGAATTTTCAGACCTTTTGTCTGACTTAGTGCTTAGCTCAGATAAGATAATTATAGTGGGCGATTTTAACATCCACACAGATGCTGAGAATGACAGCCTCAACACTGCATTTAATCTATTATTAGACTCTATTGGCTTTGCTCAAAATGTAAATGAGTCCACCCACCACTTTAATCATATCTTAGATCTTGTTCTGACTTATGGTATGGAAATAGAAGACTTAACAGTATTCCCTGAAAACTCCCTTCTGTCTGATCATTTCTTAATAACATTTACATTTACTCTGATGGACTACCCAGCAGTGGGGAATAAGTTTCATTACACTAGAAGTCTTTCAGAAAGCACTGTAACTAGGTTTAAGGATATGATTCCTTCTTTATGTTCTCTAATGCCATATACCAACACAGTGCAGAGTAGCTACCTAAACTCTGTAAGTGAGATAGAGTATCTCGTCAATAGTTTTACATCCTCATTGAAGACAACTTTGGATGCTGTAGCTCCTCTGAAAAAGAGAGCTTTAAATCAGAAGTGTCTGACTCCATGGTATAACTCACAAACTCGTAGCTTAAAGCAGATAACCCGTAAGTTGGAGAGGAAATGGCGTCTCACTAATTTAGAAGATCTTCACTTAGCCTGGAAAAAGAGTCTGTTGCTCTATAAAAAAGCCCTCCGTAAAGCTAGGACATCTTTCTACTCATCACTAATTGAAGAAAATAAGAACAACCCCAGGTTTCTTTTCAGCACTGTAGCCAGGCTGACAAAGAGTCAGAGCTCTATTGAGCTGAGTATTCCATTAACTTTAACTAGTAATGACTTCATGACTTTCTTTGCTAACAAAATTTTAACTATTAGAGAAAAAATTACTCATAACCATCCCAAAGACGTATCGTTATCTTTGGCTGCTTTCAGTGATGCCGGTATTTGGTTAGACTCTTTCTCTCCGATTGTTCTGTCTGAGTTATTTTCATTAGTTACTTCATCCAAACCATCAACATGTTTATTAGACCCCATTCCTACCAGGCTGCTCAAGGAAGCCCTACCATTATTTAATGCTTCGATCTTAAATATGATCAATCTATCTTTGTTAGTTGGCTATGTACCACAGGCTTTTAAGGTGGCAGTAATTAAACCATTACTTAAAAAGCCATCACTTGACCCAGCTATCTTAGCTAATTATAGGCCAATCTCCAACCTTCCTTTTCTCTCAAAAATTCTTGAAAGGGTAGTTGTAAAACAGCTAACTGATCATCTGCAGAGGAATGGTCTATTTGAAGAGTTTCAGTCAGGTTTTAGAATTCATCATAGTACAGAAACAGCATTAGTGAAGGTTACAAATGATCTTCTTATGGCCTCGGACAGTGGACTCATCTCTGTGCTTGTTCTGTTAGACCTCAGTCCTGCTTTTGATGCTGTTGACCATAAAATTTTATTACAGAGATTAGAGCATGCCATAGGTATTAAAGGCACTGCGCTGCGGTGGTTTGAATCATATTTGTCTAATAGATTACAATTTGTTCATGTAAATGGGGAATCTTCTTCACAGACTAAAGTTAATTATGGAGTTCCACAAGGTTCTGTGCTAGGACCAATTTTATTCACTTTATATATGCTTCCCTTAGGCAGTATTATTAGACGGTATTGCTTAAATTTTCATTGTTACGCATATGATACCCAGCTTTATCTATCCGTGAAGCCAGAGGACACACACCAATTAGCTAAACTGCAGGATTGTCTTACAGACATAAAGACATGGATGACCTCTAATTTCCTGCTTTTAAACTCAGATAAAACTGAAGTTATTGTACTTGGCCCCACAAATCTTAGAAACATGGTGTCTAACCAGATCCTTACTCTGGATGGCATTACCCTGACCTCTAGTAATACTGTGAGAAATCTTGGAGTCATTTTTGATCAGGATATGTCATTCAAAGCGCATATTAAACAAATATGTAGGACTGCTTTTTTGCATTTACGCAATATCTCTAAAATCAGAAAGGTCTTGTCTCAGAGTGATGCTGAAAAACTAATTCATGCATTTATTTCCTCTAGGCTGGACTATTGTAATTCATTATTATCAGGTTGTCCTAAAAGTTCCCTACAAAGCCTTCAGTTAATTCAAAATGCTGCAGCTAGAGTACTGACGGGGACTAGAAGGAGAGAGCATATCTCACCCATATTGGCCTCTCTTCATTGGCTTCCTGTTAATTCTAGAATAGAATTTAAAATTCTTCTTCTTACTTATAAGGTTTTGAATAATCAGGTCCCATCTTATCTTAGGGACCTCGTAGTACCATATCACCCCAATAGAGCGCTTCGCTCTCAGACTGCAGGCTTACTTGTAGTTCCTAGGGTTTGTAAGAGTAGAATGGGAGGCAGAGCCTTCAGCTTTCAGGCTCCTCTCCTGTGGAACCAGCTCCCAATTCAGATCAGGGAGACAGACACCCTCTCTACTTTTAAGATTAGGCTTAAAACTTTCCTTTTTGCTAAAGCTTATAGTTAGGGCTGGATCAGGTGACCCTGAACCATCCCTTAGTTATGCTGCTATAGACGTAGACTGCTGGGGGGTTCCCATGATGCACTGTTTCTTTCTCTTTTTGCTCTTTATGCACCACTCTGCATTTAATCATTAGTGATCGATCTCTGCTCCCCTCCACAGCATGTCTTTTTCCTGGTTCTCTCCCTCAGCCCCAACCAGTCCCAGCAGAAGACTGCCCCTCCCTGAGCCTGGTTCGGCTGGAGGTTTCTTCCTGTTAAAAGGGAGTTTTTCCTTCCCACTGTAGCCAAGTGCTTGCTCACAGGGGGTCGTTTTGACCGTTGGGGTTTTACATAATTATTGTATGGCCTTGCCTTACAATATAAAGCGCCTTGGGGCAACTGTTTGTTGTGATTTGGCGCTATATAAAAAAAAATTGATTGATTGATTGATTGATCTTAGGGACCTCGTAGTACCATATCACCCCAATAGAGCGCTTCGCTCTCAGACTGCAGGCTTACTTGTAGTTCCTAGGGTTTGTAAGAGTAGAATGGGAGGCAGAGCCTTCAGCTTTCAGGCTCCTCTCCTGTGGAACCAGCTCCCAATTCAGATCAGGGAGACAGACACCCTCTCTACTTTTAAGATTAGGCTTAAAACTTTCCTTTTTGCTAAAGCTTATAGTTAGGGCTGGATCAGGTGACACTGAACCATCCCTTAGTTATGCTGCTATAGACTTAGACTGCTGGGGGGTTCCCATGATGCACTGAGTGTTTCTTTCTCTTTTTGCTCTGTATGCACCACTCTGCATTTAATCATTAGTGATTGATCTCTGCTCCCCTCCACAGCATGTCTTTTTCCTGGTTCTCTCCCTCAGCCCCAACCAGTCCCAGCAGAAGACTGCAAAAAAAAAACCTGTATGTATAACAGATCCACAAATGTGTAAAACAAACCCTGTATGTATAACAGATCCACAAATGTCTAAAAAAAAACCCTGTATATATAACAGATCCACAAATGTGTAAAAAAAAAAACCCTGTATGTATAACAGATCCACAAATGTGTAAAAAAAAACCTGTATGTATAACAGATCCACAAATGTGTTAATAAAAAACCCCTGTATGTATAACAGATCCACAAATGTGTAAAAAAAAACCCTGTATGTATAACAGATCCACAAATGTGTAAAAAAAAAAAAAACTGTATGTATAACAGATCCAAAAATGTGTAAAAAAAAAAACCCTGTATGTATAACAGATCCACAAATGTGTAAAAAAAACCCTGTATGTATAACAGATCCACAAATGTGTAAAAAAAAACCTGTATGTATAACAGATCCACAAATGTGTAAAAAACCCTGTAATGTATAACAGATCCACAAATGTGTAAGAAACCCTGTATGCATAACAGATCCACAAATGTGTAAAAAAAATCCCTGTATGTATAAAAGATCCACAAATGTGTAAAAAAAAACCTGTATGTATAACAGATCCACAAATGTGTTTAAAAAACCTGTATGTATAACAGATCCACAAATGTGTTAAAAAACCCTGTATGTATAACAGATCCACAAATGTGTTTAAAAAAAACCTGTATGTATAACAGATCCACAAATGTGTTAAAAAAAAACCCTGTATGTATAACAGATCCACAAATGTGTAAAAAAAAACCCTGTATGTATAACAGATCCACAAATGTGTAAAAAAAACCCTGTATGTATAACAGATCCACAAATGTGTTAAAAAAAAAACCCTGTATGTATAACAGATCCACAAATGTGTAAAAAAAAACCCTGTATGTATAACAGATCCACAAATGTGTAAAAAAAAAAAAAAACCTGTATGTATAACAGATCCACAAATGTGTTAAAAAAAACCCTGTATGTATAACAGATCCACAAATGTGTAAAAAAAAAAACCTGTATGTATAACAGATCCACAAATGTGTAAAAAAAAAAACCTGTATGTATAACAGATCCAAAAATGTGTAAAAAAAAAAACCCTGTATGTATAACAGATCCACAAATGTGTAAAAAAAAAACCCTGTATGTATAACAGATCCACAAATGTGTAAAAAAAAAACTGTATGTATAACAGATCCACAAATGTGTAAAAAAACCCTGTAATGTATAACAGATCCACAAATGTGTAAAAAACCCTGTATGCATAACAGATCCACAAATGTGTAAAAAAAAATCCCTGTATGTATAACAGATCCACAAATGTGTAAAAAAAAAACCTGTATGTATAACAGATCCACAAATGTGTTTAAAAAACCTGTATGTATAACAGATCCACAAATGTGTTAAAAAAAAACCCTGTATGTATAACAGATCCACAAATGTGTTTAAAAAAAACTTGTATGTATAACAGATCCACAAATGTGTTAAAAAAAACCCTGTATGTATAACAGATCCACAAATGTGTAAAAAAAAAAACCCTGTATGTATAACAGATCCACAAATGTGTAAAAAAAAAACCCTGTATGTATAACAGATCCACAAATGTGTACAAAATAACCTGTATGTATAACAGATCCACAAATGTGATAAAAAAAAAAACCCTGTATGTATAACAGATCCACAAATGTGTAAAAAAAACCTGTATGTATAACAGATCCACAAATGTGTAAAAAAAAACCTGTATGTATAACAGATCCACAAATGTGCAAAAAAAAAAAAACCCCTGTATGTATAACAGATCCAAAAATGTGTAAAAAAAAAAACATGTATGCATAACAGATCCACAAATGTGTAAAAACCCTGTATGTATAACAGATCCACAAATGTGTAAAAAAAAAAAACCTGTATTTATAACAGATCCACAAATGTGTAAAAAAAAAAACCCTGTATGTATAACAGATCCACAAATGTGTAAAAAAAACTGTATGTATAACAGATCCACAAATGTGTAAAAAAAAAAACCTGTATGTATAACAGATCCACAAATGTGTTTAAAAAAAAACCTGTATGTACAACAGATCCACAAATGTGTTAAAAAAAACCTGTATGTATAACAGATCCACAAATGTGTTAAAAAAAACCCTGTATGTATAACAGATCCACAAATGTGTAAAAAAAAACCTGTATGTATAACAGATCCAAAAATGTGTAAAAAAAAAAAACCCTGTATGTATAACAGATCCACAAATGTGCAAACAAAAAACCCCTGTATGTATAACAGATCCAAAAATGTGTAAAAAACAAAACAAAACATGTATGCATAACAGATCCACAAATGTGTAAAAACCCTGTATGTATAACAGATCCACAAATGTGTAAAAAAAAAACCCTGTATGTATAACAGATCCAAAAATGTGTAAAAAAAAACCCTGTATTTATAACAGATCCACACATGTGTAAAAAAAAACCCTGTATGTATAACAGATCCACAAATGTGTAAAAAAAAAACCTGTATGTATAACAGATCCAAAAATGTGTAAAAAAAAAAACATGTATGCATAACAGATCCACAAATGTGTAAAAACCATGTATGTATAACAGATCCACAAATGTGTAAAAAAAAAACTCTGTATGTATAACAGATCAACAAATGTGTAAAAAAAAAAAAAAAAAAACCTGTATGTATAACAGATCCAAAAATGTGTAAAAAAAAACAAACCCTGTATGCATAACAGATCCACAAATGTGTAAAAAAAAACCTGTATGTATAACAGATCCACAAATGTGTAAAAAAAAAACCTGTATGTATAACAGATCCACAAATGTCTAAAAAAAAAAAAAACCTGTATATATAACAGATCCACAAATGTGTAAAAAAAAAAACCTGTATGTATAACAGATCCAAAAATGTGTAAAAAAAAAAAACATGTATGCATAACAGATCCACAAATGTGTAAAAACCCTGTATGTATAACAGATCCACAAATGTGTAAAAAAAAACCCTGTATGTATAACAGATCCACAAATGTGTAAAAAAAAAACCCTGTATGTATAACAGATCCACAAATGTTAAAAAAAACCTGTATGTATAACAGATCCAAAAATGTGTAAAAAAAAAACCCTGTATGTATAACAGATCCACAAATGTGTAAAAAAAAAAAACCCTGTATGTATAACAGATCCACAAATGTGCAACAAAAACCCTGTATGTATAACAGATCCAAAAATGTGTAAAAAAAAAAAAACTGTATGTATAACAGATCCACAAATGTGTTTAAAAAAAAAACCTGTATGTATAACAGATCCACAAATGTGTTAAAAAAAACTCTGTATGTATAACAGATCCACAACTGTGTAAAAAAAAAACAAACCTGTATGTATAACAGATCCACAAATGTGTAAAAAAAACCCTGTATGTATAACAGATCCACAAATGTGCAAACAAAAAAACCCTGTATGTATAACAGATCCAAAAATGTGTAAACAAAACCAAAACATGTATGCATAACAGATCCACAAATGTGTAAAAACCCTGTATGTATAACAGATCCACAAATGTGTAAAAAAAACCCTGTATGTATAACAGATCCACAAATGTGTAAAAAAAAACCTGTATGTATAACAGATCCACAAATGTGTTAAAAAAAACCCTGTATGTATAACAGATCCAAAAATGTGTAAAAAAAAAAAACCTGTATTTATAACAGATCCACAAATGTGTAAAAAAAAAAACCCTGTATGTATAACAGATCCACAAATGTATAAAAAAAACTGTATGTATAACAGATCCACAAATGTGTAAAAAAAAAAACCTGTATGTATAACAGATCCACAAATGTGTTTAAAAAAAAACCTGTATGTACAACAGATCCACAAATGTGTTAAAAAAAACCTGTATGTATAACAGATCCACAAATGTGTTAAAAAAACCCTGTATGTATAACAGATCCACAAATGTGTAAAAAAAAACCTGTATGTATAACAGATCCAAAAATGTGTAAAAAAAAAAAACCCTGTATGTATAACAGATCCACAAATGTGCAAACAAAAAACCCCTGTATGTATAACAGATCCAAAAATGTGTAAAAAAAAAAAAAAAAACATGTATGCATAACAGATCCACAAATGTGTAAAAACCCTGTATGTATAACAGATCCACAAATGTGTAAAAAAAAAACCCTGTATGTATAACAGATCCAAAAATGTGTAAAAAAAACCCCTGTATTTATAACAGATCCACACATGTGTAAAAAAAAACCCTGTATGTATAACAGATCCACAAATGTGTAAAAAAAAAACCTGTATGTATAACAGATCCAAAAATGTGTAAAAAAAAAAAAACATGTATGCATAACAGATCCACAAATGTGTAAAAAAAAACCTGTATGTATAACAGATCCACAAATGTGTTTAAAAAAAACCCTGTATGTATAACAGATCCACAAATGTGTACATAAAAAACCCTGTATGTATAACAGATCCACAAATGTGTAAAAAAAAAACTCTGTATGTATAACAGATCCACAAATGTGTAAAAAAAACAAAAAAAAACCTGTATGTATAACAGATCCAAAAATGTGTAAACAAAAAAAAACCCTGTATGTATAACAGATCCACAAATGTGTAAGAAAAAAAACCTGTATGTATAACAGATCCAAAAATGTGTAAAAAAAAAACAAACCCTGTATGCATAACAGATCCACAAATGTGTAAAAAAAAACCTGTATGTATAACAGATCCACAAATGTGTAAAAAAAAAACCTGTATGTATAACAGATCCACAAATGTCTAAAAAAAAAAAAAACCTGTATATATAACAGATCCACAAATGTGTAAAAAAAAACCTGTATGTATAACAGATCCAAAAATGTGTAAAAAAAAAAAAACATGTATGCATAACAGATCCACAAATGTGTAAAAACCCTGTATGTATAACAGATCCACAAATGTGTAAAAAAAAACCCTGTATGTATAACAGATCCACAAATGTGTAAAAAAAAAACCCTGTATGTATAACAGATCCACAAATGTTAAAAAAAAACCTGTATGTATAACAGATCCAAAAATGTGTAAAAAAAAACCCTGTATGTATAACAGATCCACAAATGTGTAAAAAAAAAAAACCCTGTATGTATAACAGATCCACAAATGTGCAACAAAAACCCTGTATGTATAACAGATCCAAAAATGTGTAAAAAAAAAAAAACTGTATGTATAACAGATCCACAAATGTGTTTAAAAAAAAAACCTGTATGTATAACAGATCCACAAATGTGTTAAAAAAAACCCTGTATGTATAACAGATCCACAACTGTGTAAAAAAAAACAAACCTGTATGTATAACAGATCCACAAATGTGTAAAAAAAAACCCTGTATGTATAACAGATCCACAAATGTGCAAACAAAAAAACCCTGTATGTATAACAGATCCAAAAATGTGTAAACAAACCAAAACATGTATGCATAACAGATCCACAAATGTGTAAAAAACCCTGTATGTATAACAGATCCACAAATGTGTAAAAAAAAACCCTGTATGTATAACAGATCCACAAATGTGTAAAAAAAAACCTGTATGTATAACAGATCCACAAATGTGTTAAAAAAAACCCTGTATGTATAACAGATCCAAAAATGTGTAAAAAAAAAAAAAAACCCTGTATGTATAACAGATCCACAAATGTGTAAAAAAAAAACCTGTATGTATAACAGATCCACAAATGTGCAACAAAAACCCTGTATGTATAACAGATCCAAAAATGTGTAAAAAACAAAACAAAACATGTATGCATAACAGATCCAAAAATGTGTAAAAAAAAAAAACCTGTATGTATAACACATCCACATGTCTGTAAAAACAAAACCCTGTATGTATAACAGATCCACAAATGTGTAAAAAAAAACCTGTATGTATAACAGATCCACATGTGTGTAAAAACAAAACCCTGTATGTATAACAGATCCACAAATGTGCAAAAAAAAAAACCCTGTATGTATAACAGATCCAAAAATGTGTAAAAAAACAAAAACAAAACATGTATGCATAACAGATCCACAAATGTGTAAAAACCCTGTATGTATAACAGATCCACAAATGTGTAAAAAAAAAACCCTGTATGTATAACAGATCCACAAATGTGTTAAAAAAAAACCTGTATGTATAACAGATCCAAAAATGTGTAAAAAACAAAACAAAACATGTATGCATAACAGATCCAAAAATGTGTAAAAAAAAAAAAAACCTGTATGTATAACACATCCACAAATGTGTAAAAAAAAAAACCCTGTATGTATAACAGATCCAAAAATGTGTAAAAAAAAACCCTGTATTTATAACAGATCCACACATGTGTAAAAAAAAACCCTGTATGTATAACAGATCCACAAATATGTAAAAAAAAAAACTGTATGTATAACAGATCCAAAAATGTGTAAAAAAAACAACCTGTATGTATAACAGATCCATAAATGTGTAAAAAAAAAAAAAAACCCTGTATGTATAACAGATCCACAAATGTGCAACAAAAACCCTGTATGTATAACAGATCCAAAAATGTGTAAAAAAAACAAAACAAAACATGTATGCATAACAGATCCAAAAATGTGTTTAAAAAAAAACCTGTATGTATAACAGATCCACAAATGTGTTAAAAAAAAAACCCTGTATGTATAACAGATCCACAAATGTGCAAAAAAAAAACCCTGTATGTATAACAGATCCAAAAATGTGTAAAGAAAAAAACAAAACATGTATGCATAACAGATCCACAAATGTGTAAAACCCTGTATGTATAACAGATCCACAAATGTGTAATAAAAAACCTGTATGTATAACAGATCCACAAATGTGTAAAAAAAAAACCTGTATGTATAACAGATCCACAAATGTGTTGAAAAAAAACCTGTATGTATAACAGATCCAAAAATGTGTAAAAAAAAAAACCCCTGTATGTATAACAGATCCACAAATGTGTAAAAAAAAAAAACCCTGTATGTATAACACATCCACAAATGTGCAACAAAAACCCTGTATGTATAACAGATCCAAAAATGTGTAAAAAAAAAAAAACTGTATGTATAACACATTCACAAATGTGTAAAAAAAAAAAACCTGTATGTAAAACAGATCCAAAAATGTGTAAAAAAAAACCCCTGTATGTATAACAGATCCACAAATGTGAAAAAAAACCTGTATGTATAACACATCCACAAATGTGTAAAAAAAACCTGTATGTATAACAGATCCACAAATGTGTTTAAAAAAACCTGTATGTATAACAGATCCACAAATGTGTTTAAAAAACCTGTATGTATAACAGATCCACAAATGTGTAAAAAAAAAACCCTGTATGTATAACAGATCCACAAATGTGTAAAAAAAAACCTGTATGTATAACAGATCCACAAATGTGTAAAAAAAAACCTGTATGTATAACAGATCCACAAATGTGTTTAAAAAAAACCCTGTATGTATAACAGATCCACAAATGTGTACATAAAAAACCCTGTATGTATAACAGATCCACAAATGTGTAAAGAAAACCCTGTATGTATAACAGATCCACAAATGTGCAAAAAAAAAAGACCCCTGTATGTATAACAGATCCAAAAATGTGTAAAAAACAAAAGAAAACATGTATGCATAACAGATCCACAAATGTGTAAAAACCCTGTATGTATAACAGATCCACAAATGTGTAAAAAAAAACCCTGTATGTATAACAGATCCACAAATGTGTAAAAAAAAACCCTGTATGTATAACAGATCCACAAATGTGTTAAAAAAAAACCTGTATGTATAACAGATCCAAAAATGTGTAAAAAAAACCTTGTGTGTATAACAGATCCACAAATGTGTAAAAAAAAAAAACCCTGTATGTATAACAGATCCACAAATGTGCAACAAAAACCCTGTATGTATAACAGATCCAAAAATGTGTAAAAAAAAAAAAAAAACTGTATGTATAACAGATCCACAAATGTGTTTAAAAAAAAAACCTGTATGTATAACAGATCCACAAATGTGTTAAAAAAAACTCTGTATGTATAACAGATCCACAACTGTGTAAAAAAAAACAAACCTGTATGTATAACAGATCCACAAATGTGTAAAAAAAACCCTGTATGTATAACAGATCCACAAATGTGCAAACAAAAAAACCCTGTATGTATAACAGATCCAAAAATGTGTAAACAAAACCAAAACATGTATGCATAACAGATCCACAAATGTGTAAAAACCCTGTATGTATAACAGATCCACAAATGTGTAAAAAAAACCCTGTATGTATAACAGATCCACAAATGTGTAAAAAAAACCTGTATGTATAACAGATCCACAAATGTGTTAAAAAAAACCCTGTATGTATAACAGATCCAAAAATGTGTAAAAAAAAAAAAAAAAACCCTGTATGTATAACAGATCCACAAATGTGTAAAAAAAAAACCTGTATGTATAACAGATCCACAAATGTGCAACAAAAACCCTGTATGTATAACAGATCCAAAAATGTGTAAAAAACAAAACAAAACATGTATGCATAACAGATCCAAAATGTGTAAAAAAAAAAAACCTGTATGTATAACACATCCACATGTCTGTAAAAACAAAACCCTGTATGTATAACAGATCCACAAATGTGTAAAAAAAAAACCTGTATGTATAACAGATCCAAAAATGTGTAAAAAAAAAAAAAACCCTGTATGTATAACAGATCCACAAATGTGCAACAAAAACCCTGTATGTATAACAGATCCAAAAATGTGTAAAAAAAACAAAACAAAACATGTATGCATAACAGATCCAAAAATGTGTAAAAAAAAAAAAAACCTGTATGTATAACACATCCACAATGTGTAAAAAAAAAAAAAACCTGTATGTATAACAGATCCAAAAATGTGTAAAAAAAAAAACCTGTATGTATAACAGATCCACAAATGTGTAAAAAAAAAACCCTGTATGTATAACAGATCCACAAATGTGTAAAAAAAAACCCTGTATGTATAACAGATCCACAAATGTGTAAAAAAAACCATGTATGTATAACAGATCCACAAATGTGTAAAAAAAAAAACCTGTATGTATAACAGATCCACAAATGTGTAAAAAAAAACCTGTATGTATAACAGATCCACAAATGTGTTAAAAAAAAACCTGTATGTATAACAGATCCACAAATGTGTTAAAAAAAAAAACCCTGTATGTATAACAGATCCACAAATGTGTAAAAAAAAAACCCTGTATGTATAACAGATCCACAAATGTGTTAAAAAAAAACCTGTATGTATAACAGATCCACAAATGTGTACAAAAAAACCCTGTATGTATAACAGATCCACAAATGTGTAAAAAAAAAAACCCTGTATGTATAACAGATCCACAAATGTGTAAAAAAACCCTGTATGTATAACAGATCCACAAATGTGTAAAAAAAACCTGTATGTATAACAGATCCACAAATGTGTAAAAAAAAACATGTATGTATAACAGATCCACAAATGTGTTAAAAAAACCCTGTATGTATAACAGATCCACAAATGTGTAAAAAAAAAACCTGTATGTATAACAGATCCACAAATGTGTAAAAAAAAACCCTGTATGTATAACAGATCCACAAATGTGTAAAAAAAAACCCTGTATGTATAACAGATCCACAAATGTGTAAAAAAAAACCCTGTATGTATAACAGATCCACAAATGTGTAAAAAAAAAAACCTGTATGTATAACAGATCCACAAATGTGTAAAAAAACCCTGTATGTATAACAGATCCACAAATGTGTAAAAAAAAAAAACCCCTGTATGTATAACAGATCCAAAAATGTGTAAAAAAAAAAAAAAAAACCTGTATGTATAACAGATCCACAAATGTGTAAAAAAAAAAACCTGTATGTATAACAGATCCACAAATGTGTAAAAAAAAACCCCTGTATGTATAACAGATCCAAAAATGTGTAAAAAAACAAAACAAAACATGTATGCATAACAGATCCACAAATGTGTAAAAACCCTGTATGTATAACAGATCCACAAATGTGTCAAAAAAACCTGTATGTATAACAGATCCACAAATGTGTACAAAACAACAACAAAAAAAACCCTGTATGTATAACAGATCCAAAAATGTGTAAAAAAAAACCCAAAAAACCCTGTATGTATAACAGATCCACAAATGTGTAAAAAAAAAACCCTGTATGTATAACAGATCCAAAATGTGTAAAAAAAACCCTGTATGCATAACAGATCCACAAATGTGTAAAAAAAAAACAACTGTATGTATAACTGTATAACTGTATAACTGTATATGTATATGTATATGTATATGTATATGTATATGTATATGTATATGTATATGTATATGTATAACTGTATGTGTAAAAAAAACCCTGTATGTATAACAGATCCACAAATGTGTAAAAAAAAAAAACATGTATGTATAACAGATCCACAAATGTGTAAAAAAAAAACCTGTATGTATAACAGATCCACAAATGTGTAAAAAAAAAACCCTGTATGTATAACAGATCCAAAAATGTGTAAAAAAAAAAAAACATGTATGCATAACAGATCCACAAATGTGTAAAAAACCCTGTATGTATAACAGATCCACAAATGTGTAAAAAAAAAACCTGTATGTATAACAGATCCACAAATGTGTAAAAAAAAAAAAAAAACCCTGTATGTATAACAGATCCAAAATGTGTAAAAAAAAAAACCCTGTATGTATAACAGATCCAAAAATGTGTAAAAAAAAAAACCTGTATGCATAACAGATCCACAAATGTGTAAAAAAAACAAAAACAACTGTATGTATAACAGATCCACAAATGTGTAAAAAAAAAACTGTATGTATAACAGATCCACAAATGTGTAAAAAAAAAAAAAAAAACATGTATGTATAACAGATCCAAAAATGTGTAAAAAAAAAAAAAAACCCTGTATGTATAACAGATCCACAAATGTGTAAAAAAAAAAACCTGTATGTATAACAGATCCAAAAATGTGTAAAAAAAAAACAAAACATGTATGCATAACAGATCCACAAATGTGTAAAAACCCTGTATGTATAACAGATCCACAAATGTGTAAAAAAAAAACCTGTATGTATAACAGATCCACAAATGTGTAAAAAAAAAAAAACCCTGTATGTATAACAGATCCAAAAATGTGTAAAAAAAAAAAAAAAACATGTATGTATAACAGATCCACAAATGTGTAAGTGTAAAAAAACCCTGTATGTATAACAGATCCACAAATGTGTAAAAAAAAAAAAAACCCTGTATGTATAACAGATCCAAAAATGTGTAACAAAAAAACCCTGTATGTATAACAGATCCACAAATGTGTAAAAAAAACCCTGTATGTATAACACAGATTCCACAAATTGTGTAAAAAAAACCCTGTATGTATAACAGATCCACAACTGTGTAAAAAAAAAAACCCTGTATGTATAACAGATCCACAATGTGTAAAAAAAACCCTGTATGTATAACAGATCCACAAATGTGTAAAAAAAAAAAACCCTGTATGTATAACAGATCCACAAATGTGTTAAAAAACCCCTGTATGTATAACAGATCCACAAATGTGTAAAAAAAACCCCTGTATGTATAACAGATCCACAAATGTGTAAAAAAAACCTGTATGTATAACAGATCCACAAATGTGTACAAAAAAACCTGTATGTATAACAGATCCACAAATGTGTAAAAAAAAACCTGTATGTATAACAGATCCAAAATGTGTTTAAAAAAAAACCCTGTATGTATAACAGATCCACACGTGAAACAAATTCATCTCTGAGTAACCAGCAACACAAATGTGTAAAAACAAAGTCTGTGCATGCATAACCAGATCCACAAAGGTGTAAAAAAAAACCCTGTATTATAACAGATCCACAAAGGTGTAAAAAAAATTGTGTGTGTGTGTGTGTGTGTGTGTGTGTGTGTGTGTGTGTGTGTGTGTGTGTGTGTGTGTGTGTGTGTGTGTGTGTGTGTGTGTGTGTGTGTGTGTGTGTGTGTGTGTGTGTGTGTGTGTGTGTGTGTGTGTGTGTAACCAGCTACAAAAATGTGGGAGGGAAAAAATATGTGTGTGTGTTACCATCCATTCATCCATTTTCTTCCGCTTTATCCGAAGTCGGGTCAAAGGGGCAGCAGCTCAAGCAAAGCCGCCCAGACCTCCCGATCCACACACACCTCCCCCAGAGGTGTTCCCAAGCCAGCCGAGAGACGTAGTCCCTCCAGCATGTCCTGGGTCTTCCCCGGGGCCTCCTCCTGATGGGACGTGTCCGGAACACGTCTCCAGCGAGGCATCCAGGGGCATCCGGAAAAGATGCCCGAGCCACCTCAGCTGGCTCCTTTCAATGTGGAGGAGCAGCGGCTTGACTCCGAGCTCCTCCCGAGTGACTGAGCTCCTCACCCTATCTCTAAGGGAGCGCCCAGACACCCTGCGGAGGAAACTCATCTCGGCCGCTTGTACTCGCGATCTCGTTCTTTCGGTCATGAGCCAAATCTCATGACCATAGGTGAGGATCGGAACGTAGATCGATCGGTAAATCGAGAGCTTTGCCCCCCTACTCAGCTCTCTCTTCACCACGATGGTCCAATACAGTGACCGCATCACTGCAGATGCTGCACTGATCCGTCTGTCGATCTCATGCTCCATCCGTCCCTCGCTCATGAACAAGACCCCAAGATACTTAAATTCCTCCACTTGAGGCAAGGACACTCCACCGACCTGAAGAGGGCAAGGCACCTTTTTCCGGTCAAGAACTATGGCCTTTTTGAAGGTGCTGATTTTCATCCCGGACGTTTCACACTCGGCTGCAAACCGCCCCAGTGCACGCTGAAGTTCCTGATTTGATGAAGCCAACAGAACCACATCATCTGCAAACAGCAGAGATGAAATTCTGTGGTTCCCAAACTGGACCCCCTCTACACCCTGACTGCACCTAGAAATTCTGTCAATAAAGGTAATGAACAGAACCAGTGACCCTGTCGGAGGCCAGCGTGCACTGGAAACAGGGTTGACTTACTACCGGCAATGCAAACCAAGCTCCTGCTGCAGTTGTACAGGGACCAGATAGCCCTTAGCCCTTAGCAAAGGACCCCGGCTCATAGGCCGAGACAACAGTGAGAGACCTGTCCCCAACCTGAAGGCGTAGGGACGCGACCCTCTCGTTCACTGGCGTGAACTCCAACACATGGCGACTGAGTTGGGGAGCAATAAGCAGTGCTACCCCAGCTCTGTGCCTCTCCCCGTGGGCAATGCCAGAAAAGTGGAGCGTCCAGCCCCTTTCCAGGAATTAGGTACCAGAGCCCAAGCTGTGCATGGAGGTGAGTCTGACTATCTCCAGTCGGTATCTCTCAACCTCCCGCACCAGCTGAGGGTCCTTCCCCCCCAGCGAGGTGACATTCCACGTCCCAACAGCCAGGGGCTGTGAGCATGGACCGGGCCGCCGGGCCACCCTCCCTCGACTGCCACCCAATCCTCTCTGCACCCGACCCCCATGGCCCCCTCTGCAGGTGGTGAACCCACAGAAGGGCAGGCCCACGTTCCTCTTTTGGGCTGAGCCCGGCCGCGCCCTGTGGGCTAAGGCCCGACCACCAGCCGCTCACGCGCAAGCCCCAACCCCAGGCCTGGCTCCAGGGTGGGGCCCCGGCTCCGCCATACCGGGCGACATCTCGGTCCTTGATTTTGTACTGGTCATGGGAGCTTCTGAACTGTGTGTGTAACCAGTTCGATAAATGTGATATCTCTGAAATGTGTTGTAGGCATCCATTTCAAAATGAACAAATATTTTCACACAAACAAAAAAGTCTATCAGTTTGAACATTTAATATCTTGTCTTTGTGGTGTATTCATTTGAATACAGGTTGAAGAGGATTTGCAAATCATTGGATTCTGTTTTTATTTACATTTCACATAAAGTCCCAACTTCATTGGAATTAGGGTTATACAGTAGTGTTCTGAATAATAGTAGTGCTATGTGACTAAAAACATTAATCCAGGTTTTGAGTATATTTCTTATTGTTACATGGGAAACAAGGTACCAGTAGATTCAATAGATTCTCACAAATCCAACAAGACCAAGCATTCATGATCAAATCAAATCAAATCAATTTTATTTATATAGCGCCAAATCACAACAAACAGTTGCCCCAAGGCGCTTTATATTGTAAGGCAAAAGCCATACAATAATTACAGAAAAACCCCAACGACCCCCTATGAGCAAGCACTTGGTGACAGTGGGAAGGAAAAACTCCCTTTTAACAGGAAGAAACCTCCAGCAGAACCAGGCTCAGGGAGGGGCAGTCTTCTGCTGGGACTGGTTGGGGCTGAGGGAGAGAACCAGGAAAAAGACATGCTGTGGAGGGGAGCAGAGATCGATCACTAATGATTAAATGCAGAGTGGTGCATACAGAGCAAAAAGAGAAAGAAACACTCAGTGCATCATGGGAACCCCCCAGCAGTCTAAGTCTATAGCAGTATAACTAAGGGATGGTTCAGGGTCACCTGATCCAGCCCTAACTATAAGCTTTGTCAAAAAGGAAAGTTTTAAGCCTAATCTTAAAAGTAGAGAGGGTGTCTGTCTCCCTGATCTGAACTGGGAGCTGGTTCCACAGGAGAGGAGCCTGAAAGCTGAAGGCTCTGCCTCCCATTCTACTCTTACAAACCCTAGGAACTACAAGTAAGCCTGCAGTCTGAGAGCGAAGCTCTCTATTCGGGTGATATGGTACTATGAGGTCCCTAAGATAAGATGGAACTGATTATTCAAAACCTTATAAGTAAGAAGAAGAATTTTAAATTCTGTTCTGGAATTAACAGGAAGCCAATGAAGAGAGGCCAATATGGGTGAGATATGCTCTCTCCTTCTAGTCCCTATCAGTACTCTAGCTGCAGCATTTTGAATTAACTGAAGGCTTTTCAGGGAACTTTTAGGACAACCTGATAATAATGAATTACAATAGTCCAGCCTAGAGGAAATAAATGCATGAATTAGTTTTTCAGCATCACTCTGAGACAAGACCTTTCTAATTTTAGAGATATTGCGCAAATGCAAAAAAGCAGTCCTACATATTTGTTTAATATGCACATTGAATGACATATCCTGATCAAAAATGACTCCAATATTTCTCACAGTATTACTAGAGGTCAGGGTAATGCCATCAGAGTAAGGATCTGGTTAGACACCATGTTTCTAAGATTTGTGGGGCCAAGTACAATAACTTCAGTTTTATCTGAGTTTAAAAGCAGGAAATTAGAGGTCATCCATGTCTTTATGTCTGTAAGACAATCCTGCAGTTTAGTTAATTGGTGTGTGTCCTCTGGCTTCATGGATAGATAAAGCTGGGTATCATCTGCGTAACAATGAAAATTTAAGCAATGCCGTCTAATAATACTGCCTAAGGGAAGCATGTATAAAGTGAATAAAATTGGTCCTAGCACAGAACCTTGTGGAACTCCATAATTAACCTTAGTCTGTGAAGAAGACTTCCCATTTACATGAACAAATTGTAATCTATTAGATAAATATGATTCAAACCACCGCAGCGCAGTGCCTTTAATACCTATGGCATGCTCTAATCTCTGTAATAAAATTTTATGGTCAACAGTATCAAAAGCAGCACTGAGGTCTAACAGAACAAGCACAGAGATGAGTCCACTGTCTGAGGCCATAAGATCATTTGTAACCTTCACTAATGCTGTTTCTGTACTATGATGAATTAAGAGTGTCCTTAAGCCTTAAGAGTGGGGTGTTCACAATAATAGTAGTGTGGCATTCAGTCAGTGAGTTTGTTAGTTTTGTAGAACAAATCAGGTGTGAATCAGGTGTCTCCTATTTAAGGATGAAGCCAGCACCTGTTGAACATGCTTTTCTCTTTGAAACCCTGAGGAAAATGGGATGTTCTGGCCTAAAGAGAAATGGAGGAATATTTTGTGGACTGATGAGAGTAAAATTGTTCTTTTTGGGTCCAAGGGCCACAGACAGTTTGTGAGATGACCCCCAAACTCTGAATTCAATCCACAGTTCACAGTGAAGACAGTGAAGCATGGTGGTGCAATCATCATGATATGGGCATGTTTCTCCTACTATGGTGTTGGACCTATATATCGCATACCAGGTATCATGGATCAGTTTGGATATGTCAAAATACTTGAAGAGGACATGCCCTTGAAATGGGTGTTTCAACAAGACAATGACCCCAAGCACACTAGTAAACCAGCAAAATCTTGGTTCCAAACCAACAAAATTAATGCCTCGCAGATGTGAAGAAATCATGAAAAACTGTGGTTATACAACTAAATACTAGTTTAGTGATTCACAGGATTGATATAAAAGCAGTTTGAACTTAATAGTTTTGAGTTTGTAGCATCAACAGCAGATGCTACTATTATTGTGAACACCCCCTTTTCTACTTTTTTTACTAATAGCCCAATTTCATAGCCTTAAGAGTGTGCATATCATGAATGCTTGGTCTTGTTGGATTTGTGAGAATCAACTGAATCTACTGGTAACTTTGTTCCCATGTAACAATAAGAAATATACTCAAAACCTGGATTAATCTTTTTAGTCACATAGTACCTAGCACTACTACTACTATTATTCTGAACACTACTGTACAACCAGTTCCACAACCAGCTCCTCAAATGTGGAAAAATTGATCTCTGTGTAACCAGTATCAAAATGTGTAAAAAAAAAAAAAAAATCACTGTGTGTGTAACCAGTTTGTTGGGTTTGCACCCTGTTTTTAAAGAAATGAGAGGCACAAACACTGAAAAGAAACCAGTCAGAGGGAGACAAATATATATATTTTTTGCTCTGCGCAGAGGAGGAGAACAATGAAGCAGCTTGTAAGTGCTCAGCTACAAAGCTCTCCTAAAATCCCCTCCTCTGACCCAGCCTTTTATTTAGTTCATCAACATGAGAAAAAACAAACAAGGACAGTCGGGAGAGGTTACACATGAGTCATGTCTGCAAGAGGGTGATAGCAAAGCAAGGTAACGGCTGAAACCTTCCATTCCTGCAACATGAGCCTTGTGGCTCGTCAAAGCAGGATAAGGCAAAATGAAAAATAGTTTGCTCAGTCATGAAGAATGCAGACAACAAGTCTTTCTTTCTAAAACCTCCTCTTCTCACAAAGAGGAAAAATAATAAGCATAAACTATAAGAAAATAAATAATAATAACATAAGCATAAACTAAAGAAAATAAATGATAATAAGAGCATGAACTGTATAAAATCCTTGACATAATCCTCCCTGTTTATCGTTTATTTACATAAGTTTGTCATGTCCAAAACACACTTCAATAGAAAATTTGTCCACTTTAACCACTTGTCTTATTACATTTTCAGCTAAAGCTTCATAGGCTAAGAGTGTGTTAACTCATCACGTCAACAGTTCAAGCTTGAACTGGAGTTGTGGGCTTTTCAATATTATCATAATTCTCAACACAGTCATTATAGTTTTCTCCACTAAGGTCTGACTGTTTCAATGCTTGATATTTTGGCATAGTTTGTTGGAAAGCCAGATTACACTGTACAAATGTATTTGACACCATTTTGCCAACCATTGTTTTGATACAAGGGATCACACAACACATGCAAAGTCCAATCAGAATTAGGACTATAATAACTGGTGTCATTATTTTCAATAGTAACTGCCACCATGGTCCTGAAGTCAACCAGGACCAGGGATTCCACCGGTTCACGGCTAGGGTGTCTTTATGCATTGCATCACAAAGTTTATTCAGCTCTTCCAATGCGTCCTGCACATCCACTGAATGAATGGAGTCTGGGATGAAAGTACAGCATGTTGTGTTCAGCAGAACACAAACTCCTCCCTGTGAACCAGTAAGCAAGTCTAAAACCATGTGATTTTGCATCACCATGGTACGTAAAGCATCTATTTCAGTGTTTTGAGCTGCTACTATTTTCTCAGTCACATTCATGAACAGACCCAATCTGTTGTGTGGGCCGCTGAAGAGGAGGTACTGCTGGCCCACCACCACCAGAGGGCGCCCTGCCTGGAGTGCGGGCTCCAGGCACCAGAGGGCGCTACCGCATCATGGGAGTAATCTGGGTGACAGCTGTCACCCATCACCAAACACAGCTGTTTCTACTCAGCACCGAGGTATATCAGGAGGACGGCGTCTCCACCTCAGTGCCGAGATATCGCCTAAGACCAAGGTAACATTCTCTGCAGCATATTCTGTGATTGACAAACTTGTTAAACCTTTCAGGACTGGTGACTACTGAGACCCTCCTTCTTTGGATAAGTACTCACCTTCCTGCTGAACTTTGCCAAGAGGTGGAGGCGGCTTCTCCCCTCTCTGTACTGGGTGCGTTCATCCACTCCTGTGTGTTCTTGCTCTCTCCTGCCAGCAGTGCCGGATCCGACGAGCGGAGGCAGTGGCCACCTGGGAATTCGGGACTTGGCGGTTCCAGTATTTCCAGGGTTCGGTGGCAGTGGAGATCTGGGTGGTTCCGGTTCGACTGAGACGGACGTCTCCTATCTTCGAGCCTGCCCACACGACACCAGCGGATTCGACCCTAAACATTGTGTTTGTTATACTACTCGTGCTTGTTTCAGTAGTAAATCTTGTTTTTTACTTCCTCCATTGTCCATTCATTGCGCCCCCTGTTGTGGGTCCGTGTTCCTACACTTTCACAACACAATCGATAATTCAGGGTTTCAATCATTAATGAATTTTTTACCACTCCTATCCAGTGGAACAATGAATGTGCTATTTTATCTCCTACAGACCATGATTTTTGGTCCTTTGGTACATCCGAGCCCCACATGTGATCATGTGGTAACACATCTGGGTATATCGATCTCCTCCGTCTGGTGCTGCCATTCTTCTCTGTGGAGGTCCTTGGCACTACCACATATGTATGGTCAGTCACCTGGGTAGGTGCACACACACCACCCCAATTTGGTGGGAGACTCATGTACAGTCTGGAACCACAAAGCCAATAGATGTCATCATACACCGGAGTACCATTTACAGGTGGTAGCAAAAACTTACTAACATAAGCACATGATTCATCCGTTCCCCATGGACAGGAGCCTGTATAATTACATCCCCGTCCAATGTGATGAAGATAAGTACCATCCACATATTATGTTTTGGTTAGGCTTAAATTATTTGATAAAACATACGTTTGGGTCAAATCGGGAATGGCCATTGTGATGACAATTTAACATGTGATGATATTTTTGCATTTCCCTAAAGTCTAGTCAATGGAGCAGCACTTGGGCACGCTTGTACGTCTTCTGTTGAAATCCCTATCATATAAGTGGTTGCACTGAGGCAAGTGGTATTACGTCTTGTCAGATTTGCTGAGAACTGTTGCCCCCGAAATACAGTTTGATTATGCATCCGTATGATAAGACATTCTGTCACCCTAGCAGGGTACGGTTTAGCCGTCAGAGCTGGGTGTGTTGAGGATATAGGCATTTGTGAACAAACATAATTAGTAACATGTAATTCCATAGCCAATAAATGAACATATCTGTACCACATTAGTATGGTATATATGAGGGTGTCCATCTGTCTCATTCACATTATGAATAAACCTCTTCTGACGTTGCTTGCGTTGTTCTCTGGCTCGGTCCACAGTGAGCTGCAATTCTTGGGTCAACCACCAGGCCAGGAATCCGAGGAGCACGAAACACACTAAGATCACAACGCAACCGGCTGCCCTACCAACAGTCCGGCAGCGGCGGCGCTGAGCACGCCGCTCTGGGGTCTGCTGTAGTTCAGTCACGATTGCTAGGATACATTGTTGTTAACCAACCTCACCTAATAGTGCAAGGATCTCCCTGCTTCACTGGCGTTGAGACAATCTATTACTAATTAAATAGACTCCCTTTGTAGCCAGACTTCCCCTTACACTGTGGAGGCAGCCAACACACGCTGTATCTTACAGTGACTTAGATGTATCCACGTTGATCTCTCTGCTATCTTTACTGCAGTTGGTGTTGTTAACAGCACTTGGTATGGACCTTCCCAACGAGGACTGGACCAGTTCTTCTTCTGGAAGGCCGTCCTGTGGAAGATCAAAATTATTCGGCAGTAAATGTGTTTGAGTTATCTCTTTCAGTGTTAATGTCTTTTTCATAAAATCTGCTAATGTTTGTTCCTTATCTGCTGTTTTAGTATCCATGTCAAAAATTGGTAGACGATATGGTCGTCCATAAAGTATATCAAATGGTGTTAAACCTGATGGTGTTGGTGTTATTCTCATATACAATTTTACTAGGTCCAAACATTCAATCCAGGTTCGTTTTGTCTCTGTTATGTGGGCCGCTGAAGAGGAGGTACTGCTGGCCCACCACCATCAGAGGGCGCCCTGCTTGGAGTGCGGGCTCCAAGCACGAGAGGGCGCCAGACCCAGAAGAAGTGACAGCTGTCACTCATCGCACCAGCTGTCACTCATCTACACCACTTTATAAGCCGGACTGCAACTCCACCTCCTCGCCAAGAAATCGACTACTATTGAAGAGGTAATTTCTCTGCTGACTGACACTTTGTGTGTATAACCTGAACTTCTATTGCAGCCGTTTTCCTGGAGTGTTGCCTTGTCTGGAGGATTGGCGTTTGGTGTGACAGCGACGGCTTCGCCTCACACCCCAAACCAGATAAGTGGTTAACCAGGAGCTGCACGAGTGTGTGATTGGAGGTGGAGGAGCTCCCTCCTAACTGTGTATGGACTGTGGATTACTGAGTGTGCGGACTCACACTCATTCATCTTATCTCTGCTTTCTGCCAGCAGTACCAGGGTCGACAGCCGAAGACAGAGGCCACCTGGGGATTCGGGACTTGGCGGCTCCGGTGTTCTTCAGACTGTTGGTGGTGGAAGCCGTGTGGGACGCGGCTTCTCTCTCGTCGGGGGTCTCCTATCTTCGAGCCTGCCCACATGTCACCTGGTGTTAATTGACTGTGCAAATTTCTGTACATTTAGTTGTGTATTATCACAACATTAAATTGTTACTTTTTGGCTTACTCATTGTCCGTTCATTTGCGCCCCCTGTTGTGGGTCCGTGCTACGACACCTTCCCAACAGGATTTCTCGGCCAATTGTCATGGATTCCGAGGGGCGTCAACCCGACCTTGAACGGCCAATGGAAGAGCCAGGAGCGCAGGCGTCAGCGGGAGGCGTGTTGAGTGAGCTGCAGCAAATCTTAACCGCCTTTACAGCTCGGCTGGATTTAGTGGCCGAGCAGAATGTTCTCCTTAACCGGAGGGTGGAGGCTCTCACCGCCAGGGTGGAAGCGCGCGATCAGGGCGCTGCTGCAGCCACTCCTCTGGCTGGTCCTGGGCCTGTAACAGACGTTCCACTGGTCGTTCAACGAACCCCCCCCCACCGTCCCCTGAAGCATACATAAGCCCTCCGGAGCCATACGGAGGCTGTGTTGAGACGTGCACAGATTTCCTCATGCAGTGTTCGCTCGTCTTTTCACAGCATCCTGTCATGTACGAGTCAGACGCCAGCCGGGTGGCTTATGTTATTAGTCTGCTTCGAGGAGAGGCACGCGCCTGGGCTACGGCGCTTTGGGAGCAGAATTCACGGCTCCTAACGTCTTATGCTGAGTTTATACGGGAGTTCAAACAAGTTTTTGACCATCCCAACAGAGGCGAGACCGCTTCGAGCGTGCTGCTGTCAATGAGACAGGGACGCCGCAGCGCAGCCGAGTATGCAGTCGACTTCCGCATCGCGGCAGCGAGGTCCGGCTGGAATAACGTTGCGCTCCACGCCGCCTTTGTAAATGGACTGTCTCTGGTCCTGAAGGAGCACCTGCTGGCTAAGGAGGAACCGCGGGATTTTGACGGGCTTGTCGATTTGCTTATACGCTTAGACAACCGTTTGAATGAGCATCGTCGGGAGCAGGCTGGGGGGCGTGACCGGGCACGAGCCGTCCCTCCCCCTTCCGGTTCCGAAAGGGTGACGTCGTCCCCACGCTTCACTGCCAGAGAGCTCCGTGTGGCTACAGCTCCCCCTGCTGAGGAGGCTATGGACACGAGCAGGGCCAAAATAAAAACAAATGTCAGACAAAGGAGGCTGGCCCACGGGGAATGTTTTGTCTGCGGCTCTTGTGAGCATATGCAGAAGGACTGCCCCAAAACAGTCAAACTACAACGCCCGTCCTTAGAAACTGGGCTAAGGGTGGGCCATAACACGCACGCGGGGAAACCCTGCAAATCTGCACGAATCCCAGTAGCGATCCTTTGTGGGGATTTAAGCCTTCACGCCCCAGCACTGGTAGACACGGGGTCGGAAGGGAATCTGCTGGATAGCGGATGGGCAAAGGAAGTAGGGCTCCCCCTGGTGGCTCTGCCGGCACCATTGCAGGTGCGAGCACTAGATGGCACCCTGCTTCCATTAATTACACATCAGACACAGCCAGTGACCTTGGTTGTGTCTGGAAATCACAGGGAGGAGATCGTGTTCCATGTAACACCTTCTACCTCCCGAGTGATTTTGGGATTTTCATGGATGGTGAAGCACAATCCCCGGATAGATTGGCCGTCTGGGGTTGTGACGCAGTGGAGCGAAACCTGCCACCGGGAGTGTTTAGGATCCTCGGTTCCTCCCGGCACGACGGCTAATGAGGAGGTTAAAGTCCCCCCCCCAATCTATCAGCGGTGCCAAAGGAGTACCACGATCTTGCTGATGTTTTCAGCAAAGATCTGGTGCTCACACTTCCCCTGCACCGACCGTACGATTGTGCCATCGATTTGGTCCCGGGCGCTGAGTACCCGTCCAGTAGGTTGCACAACCTCTCACGTCCGGAACGCGAATCAATGGAGACCTACATCCGGGACTCTTTAGCTGCCGGGCTGATCCGGAACTCCACCTCCCCGATGGGTGCTGGTTTCTTTTTTGTGGGCAAAAAGGACGGCGGACTCCGTCCATGCATTGATTACAGAGGGCTGAACGAGATCACGGTTCGCAACCGATACCCGTTACCTCTGTTGGATTCAGTGTTCACGCCCCTGCATGGAGCCCAAATTTTCACTAAATTGGATCTTAGAAACGCGTACCACCTGGTTCGGATCCGGAAGGGAGACGAATGGAAGACGGCATTTAACACCCCATTAGGTCACTTTGAGTACCTGGTCATGCCATTCGGCCTCACTAACGCCCCCGCGATGTTCCAAGCTTTGGTAAATGACATCTTGCGGGACTTCCTGCATCGGTTCGTCTTCGTATATCTGGACAATATACTCATCTTTTCCCCGGACCCTGAGACCCATGTCCAGCATGTACGTCAGGTCCTACAGCGGTTGTTGGAGAACCGGCAGTTTGTGAAGGGCGAGAAGTGCGAGTTCCACCGCACTTCTTTGTCCTTCCTGGGGTTCATCATCTCCTCCAACTCCGTCGCCCCTGATCCGGCCAAGGTTGCGGCGGTGAGAGATTGGCCCCAACCAACAAGCCGCAGGAAATTGCAGCAGTTCCTCGGCTTTGCAAATTTCTACAGGAGGTTCATTAAAGGTTACAGTCAGGTAGTTAGCCCCCTGACTGCCCTGACCTCCACCAAGGTCCCCTTCGCCTGGTTGGATCGGTGCGAAGTTGCGTTCCAGGAGTTGAAACGCCGGTTCTCGACTGCACCAGATCTGGTGCAGCCCGATCCTGATCGCCAGTACATAGTGGAAGTGGACGCCTCTGACTCAGGGATAGGAGCCGTGCTGTCCCAGAGCGTGGAGGCTGATAAGGTTCTCCATCCTTGTGCCTATTTTTCCCGCAGGTTGACCCCAGCTGAATGGAACTATGATGTCGGCAATCGGGAGCTCCTCGCGTTGAAGGAGGCTCTTGAAGTGTGGAGACACCTGCTGGAGGGGGCATCGTTGCCCTTCACGGTTTTCACGGACCATCGGAACCTGGAGTACATCCGGACCGCCAAGCGGCTGAACCCCAGGCAAGCCCGCTGGTCTCTGTTCTTCGGGCGCTTTGACTTCCGGATCACGTACTGCCCCGGGACCAAGAACCAAAAATCAGATGCACTGTCCCGGGTGCACGAAGAAGAAGCCAAAGCGGGGCTGTCGAACCCCACCGAGACCATCATCCCCGAGTCCACTGTCGTGGCCTCCCTCACCTGGGACGTAGAGAAGACCGTCCGGGAGGCTCTGGCAAGGAGCCCGGACCCGGGGACCGGCCCCAAGAACAGACCGTATGTCCCACCAGAGGCAAGAGCTGCTGTATTGGACTTCTGTCACGGGTCCAAGCTGTCCTGTCATCCCGGAGTGCGTAGGACCATGGCAGTAGTCCAGCAGCACTTCTGGTGGGCGTCCCTGGAAACTGACATCCGGGACTACGTCCAGGCCTGTACCATCTGCGCCAGGGGCAAGGCAGACCATCGGAGGACCTCGGGACTCCTCCAACCCCTGCCGGTGCCTCATTGCCCCTGGTCTCACATCGGCCTGGACTTCATCACGGGCCTCCCGCCGTCCCAGGGCAACACCGTAATTCTCACGATAGTGGACCAGTTCTCCAAGGCGGCCCACTTCGTGGCCCTCCCGAAGCTGCCGACGGCCCAGGAGACGGCAGACCTCCTGGTCCACCACGTCATGCGGCTGCATGGGATAGCATTGGACATTGTATCAGATCGTGGTCCCCAGTTCTCTTCGCAGGTGTGGAAGAGTTTCTGTAAGGAGCTGGGGGCCACCGTGAGTCTCTCGTCCGGGTACCACCCCCAGACAAACGGCCAGGCAGAGCGGGCTAACCAGAAGTTGGAACAGGCCCTTCGCTGCATCACCTCCGCGCACCCGGCGGCCTGGAGTCACCATCTGGCCTGGATCGAGTATGCCCATAACAGCCAAGTCTCGTCTGCTACCGGCCTCTCCCCTTTTGAGGCATGTTTGGGGTACCAGCCCCCATTGTTCCCGCTGGTGGAGGGAGAGGTCGGTGTGCCCTCGGTCCAGGCCCACCTCAGGAGGTGCCGCCGGGTGTGGCGGACCGCCCGCTCTGCCCTGTTAAAGGCCCGGACGAGGGCCAAGACCCATGCGGACCGCCGGCGTTCCCCGGCCCCCACATACCAGCCTGGGCAGGAGGTGTGGCTTTCAACAAAGGACATCCCTCTCTGTGTGGACTCCCCTAAGTTGAAGGACAGATACATTGGACCATTTAAGATCCTCAAAATCATCAACCCGGCCGCAGTGAAGCTCCAACTCCCAGCTTCACTGCGGATCCACCCTGTATTCCATGTGTCCCACATCAAGCCACACCACACCTCGCCCCTCTGTGCACCTGGACCTACGCCGCCTCCTGCCTGGCTCATCGACGGGGAGCCTGCTTGGACAGTCCACAGGCTCCTGGATGTCTGTCGTAAGGGCCGGGGGTTCCAATAACAGGTGGACTGGGAGGGGTATGGACCTGAAGAACGCTCCTGGGTGAAGAGGAGCTTCATCCTGGACCCGGCCCTCCTGGCCGATTTCTACAAAAGACACTCGGACAAGCCTGGTCGGGCGCCAGGAGGCGCCCGTTGAGGGGGGTGTCCTGTTATGTGGGCCGCTGAAGAGGAGGTACTGCTGGCCCACCACCACCAGAGGGCACCCTGCTTGGAGTGCGGGCTCCAAGCACGAGAGGGCGCCAGACCCAGAAGAAGTGACAGCTGTCACTCATCGCACCAGCTGTCACTCATCTACTCCACTTTATAAGCCGGACTGCAACTCCACCTCCTCGCCAAGAAATCGACTACTATTGAAGAGGTAATTTCTCTGCTGACTGACACTTTGTGTGTATAACCTGAACTTCTATTGCAGCCGTTTTCCTGGAGTGTTGCCTTGTCTGGAGGATTGGCGTTTGGTGTGACAGCGACGGCTTCGCCTCACACCCCAAACCAGATAAGTGGTTAACCAGGAGCTGCACGAGTGTGTGATTGGAGGTGGAGGAGCTCCCTCCTAACTGTGTATGGACTGTGGATTACTGAGTGTGCGGACTCACACTCATTCATCTTATCTCTGCTTTCTGCCAGCAGTACCAGGGTCGACAGCCGAAGACAGAGGCCACCTGGGGATTCGGGACTTGGCGGCTCCGGTGTTCTTCAGACCGTTGGTGGTGGAAGCCATGTGGGACGCGGCTTCTCTCTCGTCGGGGGTCTCCTATCTTCGAGCCTGCCCACATGTCACCTGGTGTTAACTGACTGTGCAAATTTCTGTACATTTAGTTGTGTATTATCACAACATTAAATTGTTACTTTTTGGCTTACTCATTGTCCGTTCATTTGCGCCCCCTGTTGTGGGTCCGTGCTACGACACCTTCCCAACAGTCTCTTCCATACATTTCCTTAGTCTTATTTTTATTGTGCCATTTGTCCTTTCCACTAATCCTGCACTTTGTGGGTGGTAACCACAATGATGTTTTAACTTAATTTTCATGTGTTCTGCTACTCTTTGTACAACTTCATTTACAAAATGTGTTCCATTATCACTGTACAATGTCTCTGGTATTCCATAATACGGAATAATTGTCTTACACAGTGCTTTTGCTACTGTTAAAGCATCTGCTTTTTGTGATGGAACAATTTCTACCCATTTTGAAAAGGCATCAATTAATACTAGACAGTATTGATAAGGTCCACATCGATTTAGTTCAATAAAGTCCATATGAACAATTTGAAAAGGATACTGTGGTTTTGGGAATTGCCCTCTCCGGGGTCTTATATTTCCCTGTGGGTTGTGTTTCAATCAGGTAACACAGGCTTTACAAAAATTTTTTGAGTATAAATTAAATCCATAGGTAGTAAAGTATTGGTCTACCATATATACCATCCCCCCTGTCGACACATACGTTAACCCATGCGTCGCAATTGCAGCTGCTTTGAATAAGCTTTTGGGTAGGATGGGTTTGTTATGTACACATTAAAGTCCTTTGGGGTTTGGGGTTGCCCCATTTTTCAACCACAAATGTTGTTCCTGCGCTGGTGCCTGTTTTTGCATATCCAATAAAAGGTCAGATTCTATTAATGGTTCATTGTCTGTCTGAGCTGTGTAAATAGAAGAAGTGCCATATCGACCAGCTGCTGCTTCTTTCGCTATTTTGTCTGCCAGGCAGTTTCCTCTGGAGACAAAATCTGTACCTCTGGTGTGGGCTGCGCATTTACATAATGCCAGGTGTGATGGTAATGTCACTGCTTCTAGCAAATTTGTGAGTAAGCCTGCATGTGTCACTGGTTTCCCTGTAGAGGTTATCATACCTCTTTGTTGCCATTGTTTTGCAAAGAACCAAATTGTTGAAAATGCATATTGACTATCTGTATAGACTGTCAGTTTCTGTCCTTTAGCCAAGATACAAGCTCTGGTTAATGCAATGAGTTCTGCAGCTTGGGCTGATTTAAAATGATCGATCTGTTTTGCTTCAATAACAGTATTTGGTAATTGAACAACAGCATAACCTGTTAATGTCTGTCCTTTCTGATCTTTGAAACATGAGCCATCCACAAAGTAATGTAGTCCATCTGTAAATGGTTCATCTGTTAAGTCTGGTCGAGGTAATTGTTGTTTCTGTGTGTCTGCCAAACAATCGTGCGGTTCACCGTCTGTCTCAGTAGGTAGGAGCGTGGCGGGATTCAAGGTGTTGCATCTTTGAATGGTAATATGTGGCTGAGACAGTAGCATTGCTGTATAAGCTATCTGTCTAGCAGGCGATAAGAATGTATCCAAACGTTTGGAATAATAGCCAACTGGTTTATTTTTATTACCATGTTGTTGTAGCTGCACACATGAATCCCTGTTTTGTGTCCACCATGAGAGTGAATGGCTTGGCATAATTGGGCAGAGATAATACTGTGGAACTCACAAGTTCTTGTTTAAGAGCTGTAAACTGGTCTTCAGCTTCTTTATTCCACTGTATTTTGTCACTCATAGCCATTGGTATAGAGTGTATTAAATCCTGCAATTTCTGCACCTTCTCTGCATAACATGGAATCCAGGCTCTGCAATAATTACAGATACCTAAGAAAGTCATCATTTCCTTTCTTGTTGACGGTTTAGGCGCTTTGAGAATAGCGTGCTTTCGATCGTCTTGTATTCGTTTCCCCTCAGCTGATAGGACGTGGCCTAAATAAGTCACTTGTGGTTGCACGAACTGCAACGTTTGCTTTTTAATTTTACTTCCTGTTTCTGCCAAATGTTGCAAAAGCATCATAGTACATTTTGTACAGCTGTCTTTTGTCTTTCCTGCCACCAAAATGTCATCTACATACACCAAGATTTGTGAATCTTCTGGTGGAGTAAATGAAGATAAGCAACAATTTATTGCTTGTGTAAAAATGGTCAGACTGTCAGCAAAACCTTGAGGGAGTCTTGTATATGTGTATCTTTTCCCTTTAAATGTAAAAGCAAACCAAAATTGAGAGTCTGGATGAACAGGTACTGAGAAAAATTTATATTGGAGTGTTACAGGATGCATCTAAACATTCCCTGATGACTCCTGCTTCCAATAATTCTGCAATAACCGGTTCAGTTCCTTTTTCTGCTTCAGGTTTTAACGGATATCGTTTGATCCGTGGTCTCCAATCAGATCGTGGCTTAATTTTGACTGGCGGAATATTTTTCAACAGTCCTACATCTGTGGGTGCATTCACCCAGAGATGAGGAGGCAGTTTGGCCAATAAAGTCTCATCTTCCTGTGTCAACAACACAGATGTTGTTAAATTTCAATCGTCCAGATCTACTTCATGTATCACCGGTGTCGTCCAAGCACTTACAAACATGTATTTCCGATACAAGCCTGTGGATGGACTGAAATCCAACACCGACACTTCATCTGCTTCGTGCCAATCAGTCGCTTCTTCAGCTATTTTAACAATTCCTCCAAGGTCCTTCCAGGACTGAGTGTCTGCCCTTGTCAGTGAAATATGCGGCACAGCCTCAGGTTTTCCTCTGTACCATTTGTCTGCACTTTGGGTCAGCACTACACTACACACAGAGGTGGTTTTTCTGTCTGTGTATAGGTGTGCTACTGTCTGTAATTCTGATGGAATTTTCAGAAATCCTGCTCCATACCTTTCATCCTTTCGTGGAGTGAATAGCATAGTTATGTGTAGATCTTTTGGTGACATCATTACTACATGTTCTCTGTTTTCACAGGTCATCAGACCTTCCTCCAATAATTTTTCAGTTTGTCTCAACTCCGACAGATCCAAAGAGTACTGCCAGGCCTGGGCCAAATTTGTATATACAGTAGCGGGCTGCCTCACAGCTCTCATACCACCTACTGTTGGTGTGACTCCTATAGATAAGGCAGTCATCAAATCTCGTCCCAGTAAATTTACTGGACAATGGGGCGAATAAACCACAGAGACACAAGCAGTTTGGTTCGTTTCAGGATCTTCAAAATTGACAAACTTCAATATTTTCTCTGAATTCACCTGTCCATTTGCAGATTTTACCCAAACGACTTCTTTTGCAAATTTAGTTCCAGGAGGTCTGTCTGTTATCACTGTCCTACATGCTCCTGTGTCACAGAGAAAATCCATGTCCTGTCCATTTACCTTTAGAGTCACCACAGGTCTTTTTTCCTCTTTATGGCCTCTAGTCTCATCTGTGCTTCACTGAGCCATACTTTTGCACACTCTATTTCTCCTTCTTTTCTTGCTTTCCTGTTACCCTTTTTATTTGCTGCTGCTGCCGTAAGTTTTAACACCAAACCTTCACAATCTGGCACAACCAATTTACCTGAAAAGCCATATTTCTTTTTCCATTTAATTATGTACTTCAGATTTTCCGGATTGCGTTTGTGCATGTATTTTTCGTCGCCCTGAAATAGGGGCTTATTTTCTGTGCATGTGTTTCCCATGTTGGTCACCTATTCCCCTTCACTCTGCAAAGTTCAGGTCAAGCTTCTACCCCGTGGGGCAGACCTTCCTTGGAATCCCCCTCTTTGCAGACTCGTCGGGAATATGTGAGTGTGGTGCGTATGGACTTAAGTGGAGCCGTTGTCTGCAAAGTAGGTCATTACCTACTTTGCAGACAACGGCTCCACTTTTATCCCCTGATAAAATGGGATATCAAGCTGTCCGTGCTTCAGTCACTCACAGTCTCATTCTTTTATCATTACTAAGGAATACTCAGTCAAACAATACCACACATACAGTCCGACACTGTCACACACACACACACACTCCCACAACCGCTCCAACTCTCACACATATACAAAATAAATTACAGATTTCATCAATGATTGCAATTACAGACAAGCCCTCATCTAAAAAAAAAATAATAATAATAAATCATTTTATATCAAGACATAAATCACACAACAAAATCCTTACAACAAAACAACAAAAACAGAATTTTCTCTCATTCATACCACAAACACACTTAGTTTCACTTTTGCAATAATCAATTAATTCGCGTCTCTCTAACTGCTTCTCCTGAAATTTATTCTTACTCCTCCTGTATTTCTCAGCCGGATGGGGACTCGAACCCCTCCGCCACCTGTGCCGGCAGGACCAGAGACTCTAACTCCCTCCCCCGCACTTTATTCCAGATGGGGACTCGAACCCCTCCGCCACCTGTGCCGGCAGGACCGGAGACTCTAACTCCCTCCCCCGCACTTTATTCCAGATGGGGACTCGAACCCCTCCGCCACCTGTGCCGGCAGGACCGGAGACTCTAACTCCCTCCCCCGCACTTTATTCCAGATGGGGACTCGAACCCCTCCACCAAATGTGCCAGCAGGACCGGAGACTCTAACTCCCTCCCCCGCACTTTATTCCAGATGGGGACTCGAACCCCTCCGCCACCTGTGCCGGCAGGACCGGAGACTCTAACTCCCTCCCCCGCACTTTATTCTGGATGGGGACTCGAACCCCTCCTCAACATATTTTCCTCACAGGCAGGCAGTAATTACTTACGTTAATTTGTTGCGCCCCTCATTTGGTTCAGAGGCGTCGTCAATCTACTGCGGCGAGCAGAGGTGGACATCTATAGTCACCGGCCCGATGGAGAATTCACTCCTCAGGACTTTCCTTTGATCCCTCTAGTGGAATCGGCTGTGCACGGTCTGCGGCGTGTCTTCCTCCATTCGCTCGAGAAGATCTGTCGACGCCCCACGTTGGGCGCCAATCAATCAATCAATCAATTTTTTTATATAGCGCCAAATCACAACAAACAGTTGCCCCAAGGCGCTTTATATTGTAAGGCAAGGCCATACAATAATTATGTAAAACCCCAACGGTCAAAACGACCCCCTGTGAGCAAGCACTTGGCTACAGTGGGAAGGAAAAACTCCCTTTTAACAGGAAGAAACCTCCAGCAGAACCAGGCTCAGGGAGGGGCAGTCTTCTGCTGGGACTGGTTGCGCCAAGAAAAAAACTGTTGGGTTTGCACCCTGTTGTTAAAGAAATGAGAGGCACAAACACTGAAAAGAAACCAGTCAGAGAGAGACAAATATATATATTTTTTGCTCTGCGCAGAGGAGGAGAACAATGAAGCAGCTTGTAAGTGCTCAGCTACAAAGCTCTCCTAAAATCTCCTCCTCTGGCCCAGCCTTTTATTTAGTTCATCAACATGAGAAAAAACAAACAAGGACAGTCGGGAGAGGTTACACATGAGTCATGTCTGCAAGAGGGTGATAGCAAAGCAAGGTAACGGCTGAAACCTTCCATTCCTGCAACATGAGCCTTGTGGCTCGTCAAAGCAGGATAAGGTAAAATGAAAAATAGTTTGCTCAATCATGAAGAATGCAGACAACAAGTCTTTCTTTCTAAAACCTCCTCTTCTCACTAAGAGGACAAATAATATAAGCATAAACTATAAGAAAATAAATAATAATAATATAAGCATAAACTAAAGAAAATAAATGATAATATGAGCATGAACTGTATAAAATCCTTGACACAGTTCCACAAAATTTGTAAAAAAAAAAAAAAAAAAAAAATCTGTGCATGTATAACCAGTTCCACAAATGTGTATTAAAAAATGTCTGTAACCAGAATCACAAATGTGCAAACCAAATCAGTGTGTGTAACCAGCTCCACAAATTTGTAAAAAAAAAAAAAAAAAAAAAAAAATCCGTTGTGTAACCAGCTCCACAAATTTGTAAAAAAAAAAAAAAATCCATTGTTGTGTAACCACTTACACAAATGTGTAAAAAATGTGTGTGTGTAATCAGTTACACAAATGTGTAAAAAAAACAAAAAAAAAAAAACATAAGCAGTATAACCAGTTCCAAAAATGTGAAACAAATCCATCTCTAAACATGCAAATTTAGATTAGATTAGATATACTTTATTGATCTCACAGTGGAGAAATTATGTTTACACTCCAGTTACCTCAGACAGCAATTAGTCCACAATTATTACTATTACTAATTACTAATTATTACAATTATTACTTGTTTACCGTAATAATGGCACACATCAGAATTAAAGACAGCACATACACATTTGACATTGTTTATGTGCACTAAGTTTGAAGAAGTCCATTATCTGAATTGAGGCAAGTGGGTGAAGGTCACGCAGCAACCCTGAGATGTGCCGCCGTCAGCTTGGGGGGAGGAATGGGGGCTGCAGCTAAAACTGCACCACCCCTACCGAAGGGGAAAGGAATGATGTTAAGCAGGCGCCGGAAAGGGGGAGTGTTGATGGGGAAGGAAGGGGTGGGGGGAGGAAATGGAGCATGCTTCAGTCCTGTGAAAAGCAGTTTATTGTCTTTGTGAGTTGAGATAAGAAACAGCCAAATGATCCCCAGACTGAAACAAATCCCTCTGGAGGAAAAACAGTCAGGCAATTTGTCCTTCAGGCTTGATAAGCCTGTAATGTTGTGGTTTGAGCAGTGAAAAACGTTTTTAACAGTTCCACTTGCACAATCAAATCCCAATTATGAATTAAGAATACAGTAGTCCCTCTCTATATCGCGGTTCACCTTTCGTGGCCTCACAATTTCACAGATTTTTTTTTTGTGCAATTTTGCATGCTTCTTCTTCTTTCTTTTTTTTAACAGCGCATTGTGTTCTGCGTCCTCATCAGGCGGGCCGGTCGGCATCACCGCGATTGCTCTCACTGCCTCTGATGCACTTACCGAGTCTGGAGGCTCAGTAAGCGCTGCAGCGGGCCACTCACACGCCCCACTGTCTGCTGTGCGGAGTTGCCGCCAAAATCTGGCAACAGGTCCAGAATACAGTTTTGATGCAGAGTGCTCCAGCACGGACAGAATTCTTGCGGAAAAATGCGCAGCGCTGCATGGTCTCGGTAACCGCAGCCGCAGAGCTCCATGGCCACTGAGAGAAGTTTGTATCTTTTTAATGACTTGGATTCTTTGCGGGTCCCGCATCCGTCCTACAACGGTAACACCGGAGGCAGTGAGCGAAGAAACAGCACACGCATTGTGTTCTGCATGTGTCTGTTTATAAGAATCTTCTCGCCCAGAAGAAAAAAGAGCACCAGCAACTACCCATAACTGTGTTCTTCACTCGGAAAAAGACACCTGCAGTGAGGTGTGACTCAGTGGAAAAAGAGCAGAGTGGCGCCAGGACGCAGAGGCGCGATCAGAGGAACTGTGAAATACTGGTCAGTCACTATTAATAATTTCTTATGTGTCCAACCTCGTAGGTTGATCGTTAAAATTAAATTCGTTAGTTCTAAAAGCCATCATAATTATTTATAGGAAAACGTTCTATTTTTATTTCTCAAACAAATGTTTGGGCCTGAAAACAGGTTTTGATCTTTGGTTTCATTCTATAATACTGGACTTATTTTTCTACTAAGGTTTGAACTTTGAGAGTGTTTACACAGGAGAGAAAAGTGAGAAAATGTTTATGCCTGTTTGAGAAACGTGTATAAAGTGTGTCGTGAGGGGTTTTACAGCCTTAAAACGTCTATAATAATTGTAAAAAATAATGCTGACTACTTCGCGGATTTCGCCTATCACGGGCTAGTTTTAGAACGTAATTCCCGTGATAAACGAGGGACCACTGTATTCCCAATTATGAATTAAGAATATTCACCAGCTTAAATCTTTAGCTTCATCTACAAGGCACACATCTGCTCCAAGGTGTCATCCAATTTGCGTCTGAGTTCAAGAGTCATCGCATTCTGAGAATGCACTGCCTTGCCAACCTCGTTAATCATGACGGACAAGCGAGGGCCCGTGGTTCTTGATGCCGCCATCTTGCCAATTTTCCGGTAGATCAGGGCAGCACATAAGCCAAAAAGTACCAGCCCTGCTACCATAAGACCAAAAATGAATAAATCCTTGATGTCCTCAATGGAGAAAGGCGCCAAGCATGCCACACACCAAGAGCCCCAGGACTTGAGAACATAGCCCACAGGATATGTTCCATCTGGGCAGGTAGGATCCCCCAGTCCTGACCTTCTTGTCGAAAAAATGGTGTCAATAGCGTTCAGAGACCAGCTGATCAATTCCATGGTAAATCCAAAAGTAGTCCAATAGATCCAGAATCCAATATAGTTTGAGGAATTCACAGTCTGGTGAAGTAGGGACTTGAAGGTTAAAAGCAGAGAGCAGAGATAAGGGAGACTGGAGGAGATGCAACCGCCCTCATTGGAGTCCCAAGCTTTACGAGAAATAAGATGCAAATTTGCAAGATTATAAACATGTATATTTGCGAGAAAAAGACAAGGCGAGATTAGAACACGTAAACCTACAGGTACATGAACGCACATGCAAATGCAGCCTATTGGTGCCTTAGTGATGGAATGAGACGGGGCAATGGCTTCATCATGTACATTTTTACAGTCAAAAGAATTAATACATGGGCAGCGGTTTCAATATGTAATGTCTGACAGATAAGAGAAATAATGCTATAATGCTTGTGCTTGCAGTTAATGCAAATGCAGGTAAACAGCTAGCCTGGATGTTAGCTATGCTGATTTGGCTATTTATCAAATTATTGTTAATGTAGCTAGTTAATGTAGTTAATGTAAGGGGGTGGTGGCCAAGTGGTTAATGTGCTTGGTTTCAGTGCAGAAGGTTCTGGGTTCAAATCCCACCCCTGCCACATTTCTCCATGTAATGTGGAGTTGTGTCAGGAAGGGCATCCGGTGTAAAAACTGTGCCAATTCAACATGCAGATCCACCTTGGATTTGCTGTGGCGCCCCCGAGTGCAAACAAGGGAGCATACGAAAGGACTTACTTACTATTAAGTTAATGTAGCTAGCATTAAATGTGCTACTTTTTTTTCCCTCACAGATTTGCATGTTTATAATCTTGAAAATGTGCGTGTTTAATCTGGCAAATTTGCTACTTTTTCTTGCAGATTTACATGTTTTTAATCTCGTAAATTTGCATGTTTATTCTTGTATATTTAGAATAGAATAGAATAATTCTTTATTGTCCACCGATATGGAAAAATTTCTGACTTTAAACTTAAAAATTTAATCTCTATTTTTTTCCTGTGTTTGAATGGCCCTAATATGCCGTCGTAGTAACACAAATGTGTAAAAAATAAAATAAAATAAAATAAAAAATCTGTGCATGCATAACCACCTCCACAAATGTGTAAAAAAAGATTTGCGTATGTGTGTGGAGGAAAAAATATGTGCCACCAGTGCAACCAGTTACACAAATGTGTAAAAAAATATTGATGTGTTTGGAACCAGATGCACAATTGTGTTAAAAAAAAAAAAGTGTGTCTAACCAGTTCTACAAATGTGCAAAGAAATCTGTGCGTGTGTAATCAGTTCCAAAAAATGTGTACAAAAAACAAAAAAACAAACAACAAAAAATCGATGTGGGTGTAACCAGTTCAATAAATATGTAAAAAAAAATGCATGTGTGTAACCAGTTCAATAAATGTGTAAAGAAAAATGCATGTGTGTGTAACCAGTTCAATAAATGTGTAAAAAAAAAATGCATGTGTGTAACCAGTTCAATAAATGTGTAAAAAAATGCATGTGTGTAACCAGTTCAATAAATGTGTAAAACAAAATGCATGTGTGTGTAACCAGTTCAATAAATGTGTAAAACAAAATGCATGTGTGTAACCAGTTCAATAAATGTGTAAAAAAAATGCATGTGTGTAACCAGTTCAATAAATGTGTAAAACAAAATGCGTGTGTGTAACCAGTTCAATAAATGTGTAAAAAAAAAAATGCATGTGTGTGTAACCAGTTCAATAAATGTGTAAAAAAAATGCATGTGTGTAACCAGTTCAATAAATGTGTAAAAAAAAATGCATGTGTGTAACCAGTTCAATAAATGTGTAAAAAAATGCATGTGTGTTACCAGTTCAATAAATGTGTAAAAAAATGCATGTGTGTAACCAGTTCAATAAATGTGTAAAACAAAATGCATGTGTGTGTAACCAGTTCAATAAATGTGTAAAAAAAATGCATGTGTGTAACCAGTTCAATAAATGTGTAAAACAAAATGCATGTGTGTAACCAGTTCAATAAATGTGTAAAAAAAATGCATGTGTGTGTAACCAGTTCAATAAATGTGTAAAAAAAAATGCATGTGTGTGTAACCAGTTCAATAAATGTGTAAAAAAAACAAAAACAACAAAAAATCGATGTGTGTGTAACCAGAACCACAAATGTGTAAAAAAAAAAAAAAAATGCACGTGTGTGTAACCAGTTCAATAAATGTGTAAAAAAAATGCATGTGTGTAACCAGTTCAATAAATGTGTAAAAAAAATGCATGTGTGTAACCAGTTCAATAAATGTGTAAAAAAAAACAAAAACAAACAACAAAAAATCAATGTGTGTGTAACCAGAACCACAAATGTGTAAAAAAAAAAAAAAACAAATGCACGTGTGTGTAACCAGTTCAATAAATGTGTAAAAAAAAATACATGTGTGTGTAACCAGTTCAATAAATGTGTAAAAAAATAGCATGTGTGTGTAACCAGTTCAATAAATGTGTAAAAAAAAAATGCATGTGTGTGTAACCAGTTCAATAAATGTGTAAAAAAACAAAAACAAACAAACAACAAAAAATCTATGTGTGTGTAACCAGAACCACAAATGTGTAAAAAAAAAAAAAAATGCACGTGTGTGTAACCAGTTCAATAAATGTGTAAAAAAAAAATGCATGTGTGTGTAACCAGTTCAATAAATGTGTAAAAAAAAAATGCATGTGTGTGTAACCAGTTCAATAAATGTGTAAAAAAAACAAAAACAAACAACAAAAAATCTATGTGTGTGTAACCAGAACCACAAATGTGTAAAAAAAAAAAAAAAAAAAATGCACGTGTGTGTAACCAGTTCAATAAATGTGTAAAAAAAAATGCATGTGTGTAACCAGTTCAATAAATGTGTAAAAAAAAATGCGTGTGTGTAACCAGTTCAATAAATGTGTAAAAAAAAATGCATGTGTGTGTAACCAGTTCAATAAATGTGTTAAAAAAATGCACGTGTGTGTAACCAGTTCAATAAATGTGTTAAAAAAATGCATGTGTGTGTAACCAGTTCAATAAATGTGTAAAAAAAACAAAAACAAACAACAAAAAATCTATGTGTGTGTAACCAGAACCACAAATGTGTAAAAAAAAAAAAAAAAAAATGCACGTGTGTGTAACCAGTTCAATAAATGTGTAAAAAAAATGCATGTGTGTAACCAGTTCAATAAATGTGTAAAAAAAAATGCGTGTGTGTAACCAGTTCAATAAATGTGTAAAAAAAAATGCATGTGTGTGTAACCAGTTCAATAAATGTGTTAAAAAAATGCACGTGTGTGTAACCAGTTCAATAAATGTGTAAAAAAAAAATGCATGTGTGTGTAACCAGTTCAATAAATGTGTAAAAAAAAAATGCATGTGTGTGTAACCAGTTCAATAAATGTGTAAAAAAAAAATGCATGTGTGTGTAACCAGTTCAATAAATGTGTAAAAAAAAATGCATGTGTGTGTAACCAGTTCAATAAATGTGTAAAAAAAAATGCATGTGTGTGTAACCAGTTCAATAAATGTGTAAAAAAAAATGCATGTGTGTGTAACCAGTTCAATAAATGTGTAAAAAAAAATGCACGTGTGTGTAACCAGTTCAATAAATGTGTAAAAAAAAAATGCATGTGTGTGTAACCAGTTCAATAAATGTGTTAAAAAAAATGCATGTGTGTGTAACCTGTTCCAGAAATGTGTAAACAATTCAGTGCATGTATAATGCACTGAATACACTGAATACTACAAATGTGCAAAGAAATCTGTGCGTGTGTAATCAGTTCCAAAAAATGTACAAAAAACAAAAACAAACAACAAAAAATCAATGTGTGTGTAACCAGAACCACAAATGTGTAAAAAAACAAAAAAAACAAAAAGCAAGTGTGTAAAAATTAATCTGTGCATGTTCAATAAATGTGTAAAAAAAAATCCATCTCTGATCTCTGTGTAACCAGTAACACAAAGGTGTTAAAAAAAAAAATCCATGTGTGTAATCACTTAGCTCTTGCCCTCTTTTTGTCAAGGACAGGTATCGGTCTGGGTAACTGGAACGGCTGGACGCAAATGCAGGACTCAGACAACAAGCTCTATAGGTAAAAGCAGTTTACTGGAACAGTAAACGGGGTCTGGTACACAGTAAAGCAGTCCAACAAGAAAAACAAAACCAAAAACATCAGGCAAAGTGTGGTCGAGGATAAAGGCAGGTAGTCAGAACACACAAGAGGCAAGCAGGTCGAGAATACAAACAGAGCTGGAGAGAAGGTACTAGGCACATCAATCTGGCAAATGACAAGAGGAATAGAGGGGCTTAAATACACCCAGGTGATGAAGTGCTGATGAGGAACAGGTGTGCGTGGAACGAACCAGAAGGAGGGTGTGGCCAGAGAGAGGGAGAAACACCCACCACCAAGAGTCAGCAGAGACAGACAAGAGAGAAAGGGACAGACAGACCCAACAGAAAAACCCCAACAAGAGACTAAATATAGCAGAACCAACAAACCAAGACAAGAAGCACAGCAAACCAAGCCCAATCCTGACAACAGGGTGTTCCATTTCATTAAGGGATGGAGGGAGAGCAATCATCTCTTCCTCCAAACAGCCCTTCAAATGAAGACATCACAGCACACTGTAAACCCGAATGTTCAAATTCATCAAAATCATTAAGTAGTGTATAGTCAAGGTTTTAAGAACATTCTACTTACTTAAATATGTTAAATAAGTTTGTGTAGCATAGTCTTGTTTTTAAGTAAATGAAACTCAGAACGTTTGATTGACTTGTGTGACAGGGTCAATTATACAGTAGCAATGCATGTATGTAAAATATGTTTTACATTAGTTATTGTTATAATTACACAAAATCTGTGTAACCTTTATTTTATTTTTATTTATTTTAGTTAATACCTGATAGGCTGGGCCTCCAGGTCCATATGTGGAACCTTAATTTGCATCTGTGTCCCTACATTCATGTTATAATGTGACACTGTTCTCTATAAGTAATGTTTTTGCACCTTTTCCTCTCCCCTTTTCTTTCTGATGGGTGAGGTAAGTCGTCTTGCAATCGGGAGGGAATTTCTGTTTTACCTTCTGTTAATTGCATTTTTAGGTTTACTGGTTAGTTTGGGCTTGTTATAAAATGCCTATGATATGCTGAAACATACATCTGTGTCATTTAATTTGTGTACAGGCATGTCGTATGGAAGTCACTGACTGGAGGATTTTTATTTTACTGTTTTTGTCAACTCAGCCACATGAGGTGTGCAACCAGTACATTCTGAGTGCTAGTCCCAAGCCCAGATAAATGAGGAGTGTTGCCTCAGGAATGGGATCTGCTGTAAAACAAGCCAACCCAACCATTCAGACTCAGAATCGAATTTCCAGAGAGAAATGGTGTTGGGGCCTTTTTAAAGGAAGAGTATGTTAAAAGTGTGCTGGAGTGTCTGACAGGGTGACGAATGTGAAGTTGTAAATTGAAGGGGTGATGATGAATATCATCAGTGCATATGCCCCACAGGTAGGTTGTGAGATGAAGGAGAAAGAAGATTTCTGGAGTGTGTTAGATGAGTGACAGGTTGTTTGGTTTGGACACAAATGCAAGGCTCACTTAGGCAGCTCTGGTGGTTGAAAGACTTTAGTGATGAAAACAGCAAAGGTCAGTACACAGAAAGGCAGTCCAAAAAAACACAGCAGCAGTACAAAAAACATCAGGCTTTGACAAGGTCGTAATAAACAGGCTGGAGGTCGAGAACATGATGAGGCTGGCAGAAGAAGAAAATACAAAACCGAGAGCTGGAAAGAAGGCACAGGGCGCATCAATCTGGCGAACAGAGCAAAATGAGCAGTATATACACATCCCAGTGATTAGCAGCAAATTGACAGCAGGTGTGCGTGGAGGAGCCCAGAACGAGGGCATGGTCTGGAAAAGAGAGACACACCCACCACCAAGAGAGACAGAGAAACCAACGCAGGAAAACTAACAGCGGAATAGACAAACAGGAGAGCAACCAAACAGATAAAGACAAAACAAAGCAAAGCAGAGCAACGTCACACCCTGACAGAGAGTGTGCCCAAGCATGAAAGAGTGGTGATAGGAGCGGACTTCAATGGGCAGGTTGGTGAAGGGAACAGAGGTGATGAGGACGTAATGGGTAGATATGGTATCAAGGACAGGAACGGGGAAGGACAGATGGTAGTTGATTTTGCAAAAAGGATGGAAATGGCTGTGGTGAATACCCACTTTAAGAAAAGGGAGGAGCACAGGGTAACATGTAAGAGTGGAGGAAGGTGCACACAGGGAAAAGTTGATGCAAACAGCAGTTTCAGTCCCGTTGAAGAGTTCAGATGAACAAATAACACTCTTCTTTGTTCATCTGATAACATCACACAGCTGAAAGTTTTAAAGATGGTGCCACACTGCAACAACCACACAGCTTAACTATGTGGTTATTATCAACCAAGAAAACTGCAATGATGACCAAAGACATTAAGTTCCTCATTATAATCCATCAAGTAAACTGTGTTAATAACCACAGAGTTGATCTTCCTTGTTCATTACAGGGTTGAACTTCTGGTTAACATCAATAAATAAAACAGTTAATGACCAAAGAATTGAACTTCCTGGTTGTTGATCATTTAAAACACACCTAACTCCATGGTAACTATAACTGTTAATAACCAAAGAGTTAAATGTCCAGATTATTATCAATAAATAAAAGAGTTTAATCTCCACTTTATTACTGGTAAATAACTTTATTACTGTTAATAACCAACAAATTTAACTTCATGGATATTATTGATTAATAAAACAGTTAATAAACCAGAGTTGAACTTCCTGCTTGTTATCTATAAATAAGACAGTTACAGATGAGGACAAAATTATTAGCCCTGTTAAACCCCAAAATGTGAATTTCTTCACGATCTGGTATATGTGCTTGTATGAGGAGCCAATGTTGCGACGCTACCATCTGTGGGATTATGACTGTGCGCCTCTCACTTTTATTACACCACAGGGCATCGCACCACCCCTAAACTTGCGGGACACATTGGCACAACGAATTGCATGGCAAATTCATGCACTGTGTAATTGCACTTGGTGAATTCTGCTTCATGATCAAAAAGAGATGTCGCTATGAACATTTGGCCCCCACAAGCCAGTTCTCCTTGTGGTAACTTTTCTGACACCTCCTGCTTAAAACCCAAAAAGTCAGAAGGATCGTGAGGCCCTGCTTTCATGGTCTGTATTCATACTGAAAATCAAGATCAAGCGAGCTTTTGCCCTTCTGCTCCATGGGAGCTTTCTGTCCTCCTTGAGTTTGACACCTGTGTTCCCGTTTGACAGGTGTACCGCCCCATCAAACTCCCCACCCACCACTGTCCCCGGAGCGGATCTTGACATCAGAAGCAAGAGCCACCAGGTTCAGTGACCCCCCCGCCCAGAAAAAAACAAAATTTTTGTGGAGACGGGATTGGTGATCAAGAAGTAATTGATCCATAAACTGAAATCTGTAAACTACTTAAATTGAAATAAAATATATATCATGAAGGATATTCATTTTTTGCGACTTACATTTTGTGAGACCTGCGTTCACGTTTTGTGGGATATTTTATTCATGATTTGCAGCGGGTTCATGTTTTGGGGGTCAACAGACCCCCCCTATGAAGTTTAACATTTTCTTCAAAATTTTCCCAAGTGATTTTTTTTTTTTTTAAACAACAATGAATTTTCAGCTCAGCATTCTAATCATCCTAGTTTTATTTTGGATGCTGACATTATTTTACTTTGCACGCAGAAACAATATATTTGACAGGGTGCTATTTTTTTTGCCGATTCAACTTCTCCATCACCTATACACCAGAGAAGAGGAACAGCAAGCCTGATGCCCTCTCCTTGCTTCCCATTCTTCTACCTCCTCCACTACAACTGAGAGCCCTGACCTGATTGTTCTTCAGTCCACGGCCATGGGGGCCCTGACATGGGAGGTGAAAAAGACAGTCCAGGAAGCTCTGGCTCGCCACCCAGATCCCAGTGGGGGACCTCCTGGATGCACTTTCATGCCACCTGAAGTCCAGTTTGCCATCATCCACTTTTTCCATTCCTCAAAATTAGCCTGTCACCCAGGAATTCACCAAACCCTTGACCTGATCCACCACGTTAGTGGTGGCTCTCCTGCCAAACCGATGTCCGAGGGTTTGTTCAAGCCTGCACGGCGTGTGCCTGTGGAAAGACTCCGCACCGGCTCCCCGCCAGTCTCCTCCAACCCCGTCTTGCTCTGGGATGTCTGTGGTCCCATATGGGGTCAGCTGTCACCTCCAGCCCATCTCTGTCCCTCCAGCGCATCCCTGCTTTCCGTGGGTCCCGACCCAAGTCTGGACGCACAAGTGACCTCTGTCTGCCTGGACCCTCCCTTTCTCCTGCTTGGATCTGCTGCAGACTCCCTCTTAGTCATCCTGTTGGGTTGCTGGGGAGGCTCCCGTTGGGGGGGGGTACTGTTGTGGCCACCCTTTAGGTTGCCTCTCCCACCTTCCTTGTTTTTAACCTTGTGTGTAGTTTGTGAGTTTTTCCCACAGATGGCACACTCAGAGCTGGGAAACATCATCACTGCTACACACCTGACATGCATGAGCAAGAATTATATTCAAGAACTATTTTCTAAGAACTGTATGAACTCTGACAGTGAACTACTAAGAACTCTCCAAGTCGTTTCTAAAGTCAAGTCCTGCTTAATTGGAACTGTGTCACAAACATAGTGGTAAACATACCACTGTCCCAGCTTTTTTGAAACGTGTTGCAGGCATCCATTTCAAAATGAGCAAATATTATCCGTTTGAACATTAAATATCTTTTCTTTGTGGTGTATTCAATTGAATATAGGCTGAAGAGGATTTTTAAATCATTGTATTCTGTTTTTAATTTACATTTTACACAACATCCCAACTTCATTGGAATTGGGGTTGTATACAGTCTTCCATCTGAGGACGTGGATAAAGATCTGCTTTGGTAATACTGTTAACTTGAGTGCAAGGTCTAAAAGTTGAGTCAGACCTCCTAACCAGAAGACAGGGTCATGCCCAATTTGAAGCACATGACTCTGCAATACCATCAGCCAACGTGTATTTCACCTCTGTCTCCAAGTGTTGTTTTTTCTCCTCAGAAACTCCATAAAATGGAGGTGAGGTGATGGTCTAGTGGTTAAGGTGTTGGGCTTGAGTCCAGAAGATCATGGGTTCAAATCCCTGCCTGACTGGAAAATCACTAAGGCCCCTTGGGCAAGGTCTTTAATCCCCTATTGCCTAATCCCCTTGTGTAGTGAGTGCTTTGTATGACAGCACCCTGACTTTGGGGTGAATGTGAGGCATAATTGTAAAGCGCTTTGAGCATCTGATGCAGATGGAAAAGTGCTATATAAATGCATTCCATAAAATCTTTACCTAATGGGCTTCCCCTCACCGATGTCTATGTCATGTTCTGTTAGGTGAGTCTGAGTGGGAGCATCAGAAAATACAACAGGATGACCTCTAATAAGTGCCACTAACTCATCACGTTGATCACAATCAATCAATCAATCAATCAATTTTTTTATATAGATATATATTTTATATATCACAACAAACAATTGCCCCAAGGCGCTTTATATTGTAAGGCAAGGCCATACAATAATTATGTAAAACCCCAACGGTCAAAACGACCCCCTGTGAGCAAGCACTTGGCTACAGTGGGAAGGAAAAACTCCCTTTTAACAGGAAGAAACCTCCAGCAGAACCAGGCTCAGGGAGGGGCAGTCTTCTGCTGGGACTGGTTGGGGCTGAGGGAGAGAACCAGGAAAAAGACATGCTGTGGAGGGGAGCAGAGATCAATCACTAATGATTAAATGCAGAGTGGTGCATACAGAGCAAAAAGAGAAAGAAACAGTGCATCATGGGAACCCCCCAGCAGTCTACGTCTATAGCAGCATAACTAAGGGATGGTTCAGGGTCACCTGATCCAGCCCTAACTATAAGCTTTAGCAAAAAGGAAAGTTTTAAGCCTAATCTTAAAAGTAGAGAGGGTGTCTGTCTCCCTGATCTGAATTGGGAGCTGGTTCCACAGGAGAGGAGCCTGAAAGCTGAAGGCTCTGCCTCCCATTCTACTCTTACAAACCCTAGGAACTACAAGTAAGCCTGCAGTCTGAGAGCGAAGCGCTCTATTGGGGTGATATGGTACTACGAGGTCCCTAAGATAAGATGGGACCTGATTATTCAAAACCTTATAAGTAAGAAGAAGAATTTTAAATTCTATTCTAGAATTAACAGGAAGCCAATGAAGAGAGGCCAATATAGGTGAGATATGCTCTCTCCTTCTAGTCCCTGTCAGTACTCTAGCTGCAGCATTTTGAATTAACTGAAGGCTTTTTAGGGAACTTTTAGGACAACCTGATAATAATGAATTACAATAGTCCAGCCTAGAGGAAATAAATGCATGAATTAGTTTTTCAGCATCACTCTGAGACAAGACCTTTCTGATTTTAGAGATATTGCGTAAATGCAAAAAAGCAGTCCTACATATTTGTTTAATATGCGCTTTGAATGACATATCCTGATCAAAAATGACTCCAAGATTTCTCACAGTATTACTAGAGGTCAGGGTAATGCCATCCAGAGTAAGGATCTGGTTAGACACCATGTTTCTAAGATTTGTGGGGCCAAGTACAATAACTTCAGTTTTATCTGAGTTTAAAAGCAGGAAATTAGAGGTCATCCATGTCTTTATGTCTGTAAGACAATCCTGCAGTTTAGCTAATTGGTGTGTGTCCTCTGGCTTCATGGATAGATAAAGCTGGGTATCATCTGCGTAACAATGAAAATTTAAGCAATACCGTCTAATAATACTGCCTAAGGGAAGCATGTATAAAGTGAATAAAATTGGTCCTAGCACAGAACCTTGTGGAACTCCATAATTAACTTTAGTCTGTGAAGAAGATTCCCCATTTACATGAACAAATTGTAATCTATCAATCAACTTCAATCAACTTTTTTCTTGTATAGCGCCAAATCACAACAAACAGTTGCCCCAAGGCGCTCCACATTGCAAGGCAAGGCCATACAATAATTATGAAACACAGTCTACGTCTAAAGCAACATAACCAAGGGATGGTCCAGGGTCACCCGATCCAGCCCTAACTATAAGCCTTAGCGAAAAGGAAAGTTTTAAGCCTAATCTTAAAAGTAGAGAGGGTATCTGTCTCCCTGATCTGAATTGGGAGCTGGTTCCACAGGAGAGGAGCCTGAAAGCTGAAGGCTCTGCCTCCCATTCTACTCTTACAAACCCTAGGAACTACAAGTAAGCCCGCAGTCTGAGAGCGAAGCGCTCTAATGGGGTAATATGGTACTATGAGGTCCCTAAGATAAGATGGGACCTGATTATTCAAAACCTTATAAGTAAGAAGAAGAATTTTAAATTCTATTCTAGCATTAACAGGAAGCCAATGAAGGGAGGCCAACACGGGTGAGATATGCTCTCTCCTGCTAGTCCCCGTCAGTACTCTAGCTGCAGCATTCTGAACCAACTGAAGGCTTTTTAGGGAACTTTTAGGACAACCTGATAATAATGAATTACAATAGTCCAGCCTAGAGGAAACAAATGCATGAATTAGTTTTTCAGCATCACTCTGAGACAAGACCTTTCTGATTTTAGAGATATTGCGTAAATGCAAAAAGGCAGTCCTACATATTTGTTTAATATGCGCTTTGAATGACATATCCTGATCAAAAATAACTCCAAGATTTCTCACAGTATTACTAGAGATCAGGGAAATGCCATCCAGAGTAACGATCTGGTTAGACACCATGCTTCTAAGATTTGTGGGGCCAAGTACAATAACTTCAGTTTTATCTGAGTTTAAAAGCAGGAAATTAGAGGTCATCCATGTCTTTATGTCTGTAAGACAATCCTGCAGTTTAGCTAATTGGTGCGTATCCTCTGGCTTCATGGATAGATAAAGCTGGGTATCATCTGCGTAACAATGAAAATTTAAGCAATACCGTCTAATAATACTGCCCAAGGGAAGCATGTATAAAGTGAATAAAATTGGTCCTAGCACAGAACCTTGTGGAACTCCATAATTAACTTTAGTCTGTGAAGAAGATTCCCCATTTACATGAACAAACTGTAATCTATTAGACAAATATGATTCAAACCACCGCAGCGCAATGCCTTTAATACCTATGACATGCTCTAATCTCTGTAATAAAATTTTATGGTCAACAGTATCAAAAGCAGCACTGAGGTCCAACAGAACAAGCACAGAGATAAGTCCACTGTCCGAGGCCATAAGAAGATCATTTGTAACCTTCACTAATGCTGTTTCTGTACTATGATGAATTCTAAAACCTGACTGAAACTCTTCAAATAGACCATTCCTCTGCAGATGATCAGTTAGCTGTTTTACAACTACCCTTTCAAGAATTTTTGAGAGAAAAGGAAGGTTGGAGATTGGCCTATAATTAGCTAAGATAGCTGGGTCAAGTGATGGCTTTTTAAGTAATGGTTTAATTACTGCCACCTTAAAAGCCTGTGGTACATAGCCAACTAACAAAGATAGATTGATCATATTTAAGATCGAAGCATTAAATAATGGTAGGGCTTCCTTGAGCAGCCTGGTAGGAATGGGGTCTAATAAACATGTTGATGGTTTGGATGAAGTAACTAATGAAAATAACTCAGACAGAACAATCGGAGAGAAAGAGTCTAACCAAATACCGGCATCACTGAAAGCAGCCAAAGATAACGATACGTCTTTGGGATGGTTATGAGTAATTTTTTCTCTAATAGTTAAAATTTTGTTAGCAAAGAAAGTCATGAAGTCATTACTAGTTAAAGTTAATGGAATACTCAGCTCAATAGAGCTCTGACTCTTTGTCAGCCTGGCTACAGTGCTGAAAAGAAACCTGGGGTTGTTCTTATTTTCTTCAATTAGTGATGAGTAGTAAGATGTCCTAGCTTTACGGAGGGCTTTTTTATAGAGCAACAGACTCTTTTTCCAGGCTAAGTGAAGATCTTCTAAATTAGTGAGACGCCATTTCCTCTCCAACTTACGGGTTATCTGCTTTAAGCTACGAGTTTGTGAGTTATACCACGGAGTCAGGCACTTCTGATTTAAAGCTCTCTTTTTTAGAGGAGCTACAGCATCCAAAGTTGTCTTCAATGAGGATGTAAAACTATTGACGAGATACTCTATCTCACTTACAGAGTTTAGGTAGCTACTCTGCACTGTGTTGGTATATGGCATTAGAGAACATAAAGAAGGAATCATATCCTTAAACCTAGTTACAGCGCTTTCTGAAAGACTTCTAGTGTAATGAAACTTATTCCCCACTGCTGGGTAGTCCATCAGAGTAAATGTAAATGTTATTAAGAAATGATCAGACAGAAGGGAGTTTTCAGGGAACACTGTTAAGTCTTCTATTTCCATACCATAAGTCAGAACAAGATCTAAGATATGATTAAAGTGGTGGGGGGACTCATTTACTTTTTGAGCAAAGCCAATAGAGTCTAATAATAGATTAAATGCAGTGTTGAGGCTGTCATTCTCAGCATCTGTGTGGATGTTAAAATCGCCCACTATAATTATCTTATCTGAGCTAAGCACTAAGTCAGACAAAAGGTCTGAAAATTCACAGAGAAACTCACAGTAACGACCAGGTGGACGATAGATAATAACAAATAAAACTGGTTTTTGGGACTTCCAATTTGGATGGACAAGACTAAGAGTCAAGCTTTCAAATGAATTAAAGCTCTGTCTTGGTTTTTGATTAATTAATAAGCTGGAATGGAAGATTGCTGCTAATCCTCCGCCTCGGCCCGTGCTACGAGCATTCTGACAGTTAGTGTGACTCGGGGGTGTTGACTCATTTAAACTAACATATTCATCCTGCTGTAACCAGGTTTCTGTAAGGCAGAATAAATCAATATGTTGATCAATTATTATATCATTTACCAACAGGGACTTAGAAGAGAGAGACCTAATGTTTAATAGACCACATTTAACTGTTTTAGTCTGTGGTGCAGTTGAAGGTGCTATATTATTTTTTCTTTTTGAATTTTTATGCTTAAATAGATTTTTGCTGGTTATTGGTAGTCTGGGAGCAGGCACCGTCTCTACGGGGATGGGGTAATGAGGGGATGGCAGGGGGAGAGAAGCTGCAGAGAGGTGTGTAAGACTACAACTCTGCTTCCTGGTCCCAACCCTGGATAGTCACGGTTTGGAGGATTTAAGAAAATTGGCCAGATTTCTAGAAATGAGAGCTGCTCCATCCAAAGTGGGATGGATGCCGTCTCTCCTAACAAGACCAGGTTTTCCCCAGAAGCTTTGCCAATTATCTATGAAGCCCACCTCATTTTTTGGACACCACTCAGACAGCCAGCAATTCAAGGAGAACATGCGGCTAAACATGTCACTCCCGGTCTGATTGGGGAGGGGCCCAGAGAAAACTACAGAGTCCGACATTGTTTTTGCAAAGTTACACACTGATTTAATGTTAATTTTAGTGACCTCCGATTGGCGTAACCGGGTGTCATTACTGCCGACGTGAATTACAATCTTACCAAATTTACGCTTAGCCTTAGCCAGCAGTTTCAAATTTCCTTCAATGTCGCCTGCTCTGGCCCCCGGAAGACAATTGACTATGGTTGCTGGTGTTGCTAACTTCACATTTCGCAAAACAGAGTCGCCAATAACCAGAGTTTGATCCTCGGCGGGTGTGTTGTGGAGTGGGGAAAAACGGTTAGAGATGTGAACGGGTTGGTGGTGTACACAGGGCTTCTGTTTAGGGCTACGTTTCCTCCTCACAGTCACCCAGTCAGCCTGCTTTCCCGGCTGCTCGGGATCTGCCAGGGGGTAACTAACGGCAGCTAAGCTACCTTGGTTCGCACCGACTACAGGGGCCTGGTTAGCTGTAGAATTTTCCACGGTGCGGAGCCGAGTCTCCAATTCGCCCAGCCTGGCCTCCAAAGCTACGAATAAGCTACACTTATTACAAGTACCGTTACTGCTAAAGGAGGCCGAGGAATAACTAAACATTTCACACCCAGAGCAGAAAAGTGCGGGAGAGACAGGAGAAGCCGCCATGCTAAACTGGCTAAGAGCTAGTAGCTACGCTAAGCTAGCGGATTCCTAAAAACACACAGTGAATAATGTGTAAATAATTTAGTGGTGATTCAGCAGAAGGAGTGCTTTAGTTAAGGCACGTAAAGATTACACTGGGAAACAAATCGTAATCTAGATAACTAGATCAATCTAACTGCGCAGATTAAACAGCTAACAGATACAGAAAAACACCGCTGTGCTCCGGAACAGGAAGTGATACAATACCGCAGTGAGAGCCAACCACCAGTAGAGGCAAGCAAGAGGGGGGTGATCAAGGTGATCCAGCAACAAACTAAGTTTTTGCAATGTCTGAGAGTTCTTCAAATGACCTCTTAAAAGTTCGATCAACAGGAAACAGGACTTTTTACCTCGATCTGATACCAAGTAAGGATTGTATTGTACCAAGGCCAGTATCACAAATACTGATATTTTACTTCTAAATGCAGCATATTTACTTTGATAGGGGATAGCGGCGAGTCATGATATACAAGGTGAATGCATCTTTAATATGCTAAATCTGAAGACATTTTCATGGCCACTGAGTGATTTTGTCATTTTTGCTTTCCACTGTTAGTCAGCTCATCTTTGTGTGTGTGAAACCACCATTCAAATCCAGTCAGTCACACTTTCAGCAACAAAACACATCTGGCGTCGAAAACAACACGTTATCACCTCAGAAACTGCTTCTCAAACAGATATTAAAGGATATTGGTTGAGAAAATAGATTTGAGAGGCTTTTTTCTTTAATTCCTAAACTATTCACAGCTCAGTCCAGCGGAGGGCAGTAATGCACAAAGACTGCAAGCTGCCAATCAAATTAACAGAAGTTAATTTGCACTGTTGAGCAGACAGTGGAGTCCGATGTGTTTCTCTGGGCTTCCACCGACCCTTTGCTTTTTAAATTAAATATGCACCTTTGCTCAAGAAATATCAACTAATCTTCGTCGTAAGAACGTGTATATAAAAAAGAGGCCAAGTGGAACCCAAATGGTTACAAAGCACTGTAAAAACAAGAATGAGGAGCCGGCGGCTAAGCTACAACCTAGCATAGCTTCGATGCTAGCTACCACTCCTGTGGACTCTGGCCCAGAAATAAATGCTAAAACACGAAAATTGGACTTCTTGCTTTCACTTAAAGTTGACATTGCAGATGTTATAAAGACAGAGAAGAAAAACATAATTATGGCTGAGTGTAACTCCCTGAAAAATGAGCTAAGTGCACAGGTGAAACAGAAAATGCAGATTTTTTTGTACATTCTTTTAAAATGATTTCTATTGGTGCTCTGCTTGAGCTCCAGCTCCAAACTGTTCCACAAATCCACCCCACAGATTGATGTGCACATCCTTCTCTTACTAATTTGACTTCTATTCTTTTTGAAATTCAATTCTCCTCTCACATTATAGCCACCTTCTCCTTCCATTCATAGACTTTGTATTTTTTGACAGTAAATTGTTTCTGGTTTTGTACATGTTTTGTGATGTTTTAAATTTGATCAAATCCACAAATAGTGGGTTGGTGTGTTCTCTGTATCCCCCTTTATTTATGATCCTTATTCCTCTTTTCTGTAGTCTGCAGAGTGGCTGCAGGGTGCGTCTGTAGTTGTTTCCTCATCCTTCCACACAGTAAGACAGATATGGTAAAAATAATGAACAGTGGAGTCTGTGCGTAAGACTTTACAGTCCAGTATGTATTTTGTCCTCCCCAGAATTGCAGTGCATTTTTCCAGTTTTGATGTAACGTGGCTTTCATGAGGTTTCCAGCTGATTTTGCTGTCTATGATCACTCCAAGAAATTTATTTTGATATACTCTATGTGTGTATTGCTTCTAATCAGTTCTATTTGAACATTCATGGCATTTCTTCCAAACAGCATCATCTTTGTTTTCTCTAAATTCAATGATAATTTGTTTTTGTTCAACCGTAATTTTACTTTATTCATTTCTGTCATGGCCAGCTCCAAAATCTGCTGCAAACTCTCACCAGAACAAAAAGTATTTGTATCATGTGCAAACAGTACAAATCTCAATAACTTTGAAACATTACATATATCATTGATGTATAAAATAAACAGCTTAGGTCCTAATATTGACCCTTGTGGTACCCCGCAAGTGATATCCATGTAGTGTGATTTGTGTTCACCCATTTGTACATATCGTTTCCTGTTTCTTAGACAGCTCCTCAGCCAGCTCAACCCAATCCCTCGAATACCGTACCTTTCCATTTTATCTAATAATATTTTATGTTCAATAGTGTCAAAAAGCTTTGCTTTAATCAAGGAATATGTCCAGAGCAAGTTTTCTATTATCAACATTATTTGTGATTTCTTCTATTAGTTGTATGATCTGCCAATGCTGTTGATCTGCCTGCTCGGAATCCATATTGATTCTCGGTCAGTAAATGATATTTTCAATAAATATATCCAGTCTGTCAAAATAGAACATAGAATAAACACGTGATGAAAATAAACAACTAATAAATCAAAGTGGGAACAGAAGATGCAGCAAAGAAAAGGGCAAAAAAGGGATCAAAGCCTGGATCAGGGCTGGGCATGACAAATTTAATGACATCTTGAGTTTCTGAGAGCTCCAATGACAGATGACGACTTATCAATAGATCTGTCAGGGGAAGACCGTCAGAAAACATGTTCTGTCTCACAGCAGATCCATGAACATCTGCCTCCAACTGACACAGTTTAAGTGGCTGATGTGGATGAAGGTGACACCACCAAGATGTATGTTCAAAATGCAGAACACAGAGGGACACTGACACACCGTAAAAAAATAACACTGTTTTGGGAAGAGTTAAAAGACGTGATGGAATAGATTCTTTCCAAACGTGTGGTAATGGACCCGAAGTTATTTTTATTTGGCCTCGACCCTGAGAAGCAAAACTACATCATTTGAATGTGTTCACCCATAAAACATGATTCTGTATCGTATGTTTGACTTACGTTCATGTAACAAACACCAGCAGCACCCATGTAGGGTTTTTTTTTTTTTTTTTTTTTGAGTGCACTCTGGAAATCAAAATGTCATGTTTCTACACGCCGTCACGTCTGATCTCTTTTACAGACACCTTAAACTAATAGTTTGACATGTTGAAATGGTCAAATTAAATGAAGTGAAACAACGCAGAAGACAAAGGGAATGAGTTACTAGATATGAATCAAACTTACCCACTAACTGAACCTAAACAAAGAGCAGGCGTGTCAGTGAACAGAAAATGTGTTTGAATGAACGCGATCTGATCTGATCAAAGCATTTGGTAGCAGCACAGACTGTGGCCACTGGAAGGCGCCTTGTTGGAAAAAGCAGACGTCAGGGCGTTTTTTTTTCTGTTCTGACTCAGAACAGTCAGTGTGTTTTCTGACTTGCAGCCTCACGTGCTAGCTGGAAGCAGCAGACGGAAACCTTCCACCACCTCTGACGCTGTCCTGAGTGATGTCTGCTTATTTCCCCTCAGCTCTATTTATTGACACAGATGACCTCCTGCGTGACTCTGAGCACACTCAGGGGTCACATGTCATGTCTTCCTGCTCCTGTCCAGTTTGGACTCACTCAGAGGTATTTGAAACAGTTTTTCCCTCCAGGTCATCTGTGTGGCATCTTGACTTCTGGATGCTTGATCTCCGTGTTTGATGGATTCATGTCCTTTCAAAGCCCCTGAAAATGTCTTCAAAGTGCTGGATGGCAGCTTTTTCCCAGTGTTCACTGACCTGTGTGTTACTCTTAATTTTTAAATTTAATTTTACCTTTATTTAACCAGGTTAGTCCCATTGACATCAAAAGACCTCTTTTACAAGGCAAATCTGGACAATTTAAAGTTTCCAGTCCACCTGCAAACTAAAACAACAAACCAACAAAAGAAGCAACCAAAACATGCATAAAATTAGGCAAAACTCAGCCAAGGAGGAATAAACTCCGCACCCCACCATATTAATCACATCAGGCAAAGTCAATATCGTGTAGTGCACCAACCGCATCAGCAAGCAAGGAGCACAGCCGTTGATGGCCAACAAAAATGTGAACAAAGCAACGGGATCCGAGGGCATTTTTTGGCATTTAATCATTAGTGATTGATCTCTGCTCCCCTCCACAGCATGTCTTTCTCCTGGTTCTCTCCCTCAGCCCCAACCAGTCCCAGCAGAAGACTGCCCCTCCCTGAGCCTGGTTCTGCTGGAGGTTTCTTCCTGTTAAAAGGGAGTTTTTCCTTCCCACTGTCGCCAAGTGCTTGCTCACAGGGGGTCGTTTTGACCGTTGGGGTTTTTCCGTAATTATTGTATGGCTTTGCCTTACAATATAAAGTGCCTTGGGGCAACTGTTTGTTGTGATTTGGCGCTATATAAATAAAATTAATTTGATTTGATAGGTTACTCACCTGGCATAAATGTTTTATTACTGCTGTTAACAGCTCTCTCTGCATCCCACAATCAGGTTTTATGTCTCTTTTTTTCAGGACAACCTGTGCTTTCAGAATATATATGTTTTTGTTGTGTTTTATAAGTGTAATAAAGGTTTACAATCAAAAATAAGAAAGGAAAAAGTAAAGCGGAAAATAATTTTCACACATTTATTCAAAACACAGCAAACTATAATAAACAACTGTTTTGACACTTTATAAAGGTAATTTGAGGTCTTGTGTGAAAGAGTGTACAACAAAAAGGTTCAAACAATAAACACAAATGCACATTTTGAACAATATATACAAAATAGTCTATGCGCTTTGTTGTCCATTGATATGGTAAACAGTGCTTTACCATATCAAACAGTACAAGGGCCAGTGGTGAGCACAGATAACCAAAAATTAACTTCGATAACAGATAATCAGATAACTGAAAAGTTATGTTTGATGAAGATAAAATGATAAACCACCCAAAAATGTAACAGAAGTTACAGATAACCGATAAATTCCAATATTGTCTCTGGTACATTTGCAACTACTAATAAACTGAGTTTTAACACCACAATGGCTTCTACTAGAATTAAAAACGACAACAGACCCAAACAATGAGCCCACACTTCTGTCTTTGAACATCCTGTCCTCTGCTGGAAGCTCTTGTTTACTGCACAGCTTCCAGCACAGAAGCACTCTGAGAGCAGCCATAAACCAGCTCTCTATCAATCACAACGCTCTGGTCAGGCGGAGGTCTTGGAAAATAAAGCAGTGCTGACTTATGGTTTTGATTTATAAATAAAATGAATACTGATAGAATAACTCCATTAATGTCAATTCTGTCATTTGTACAAAGTTAAAATATAACATATCTTTTAATGTTGAATAATGCACTAATTCTGAGGTTTTGTAACAAACAGATCGCAAAGGATTCTGGGTAAAAGTGCCTCTGCTAAACACTGATTGGTTCAGTCATTCATTGTGTAAACCAACACGTTAATGTGACGTGTCGTGTGTTGGTGTTTACAGATAAATGTGCTTTTGTAAAATATTCCATTTTTTATTTGTAAAAACAGGCATTTCTACGGAGCCCTGCAAGTGTCATCGTAAAATGTTTTGCATGTGGAGAGAATGTACGCTGAATTTATTATATTGTGCTGTGCGCACGTTTTATGATGTTGTAAAACGTGCACTCAATATTGTCTTGACACATAAATGTTGGCTTTACACTGTGCGAGTTTTGGCCCTTTTTCAGATGATTTTTCATTCGTGTGACAATATTTTGGACCGAGTTTCAGGTTAATCGTGTGTCCTGCATTGTGTAGTGTACATGGAGTAACAAGCCTTGTTTAACTTCTGACGACCACCTCCTGATCGCCGATCGTATGGTTGAATGAAAATCAAACCTATTTGATATTATTCTGGTCAGCCATCGTGAGGTTATCTTGCTGCTGAGGGGCTACAAGCCGCTCGCGCTGTGCAAACACCGCAGAGCTGTCTTGTAATGTTTTTTTTTTTGTTGTTTTGTTTTTAAACTTAATTTGTAAAAAAAAAAAAAAAAAAAAAAATACTGCAAATACTGCCATGAACACTACTGGCCAGTAGATGGCAGTAGAGGCCTTGAAAACTTGCCAAAACAAAATTCCAGATAATCCATGTCTGCTACATTTAAGATGTGTGGAATTTAACAAACGCAAATACAATAAGTCTATAAACCCAAAGAACATATTCACGAGAATTTTAGGCACTAGAGTTTAATGCCGTTGTCCGTGGACTCTGAACAGTGTGTCTGAAATGCATTTGTCCTGTCGTGACGTACTGAGATTACCCTATCACCCATAATGCACTGCTGGGCACAGCATGTGCTCACTAAAACCTTAAAATTAGCACATTACTTTAAAACTAAAACATATCTGATATTTTCACTTTATAAAACTTCAGACATGACAGTAATTTTAAATAACTTGTCCAAAATTAGTTTGGTTAAAATTTGAACCACAAGTTAAAAATGTATGTCTCTGGATGACTTGGGTGATATTGCCAGTGTATCAGTATGGTGTTAAAGGAAATGTTTTTTTTGGTGACCAGTTCTCCTTTGCCTGCAGAGGATAGAGACATTTTTCATAGAACCAGCGCTGTTTGCAGAGGGTAGAACTGTACATCTGCTACAAAACTTTTAACAGGTAGGTGCTGAACTGATTTTAAATTTTAAAAATGCTTGTCGCTGTTCAGCTTTGTTAATCGGTCTAAAGGTTATCGGACAAAAATTAATCGGAAGATAATAGGTCTGATAATGGTTTTTAAAGTTATCTAAAAAGATAATCCGATAATAAAAACTATCTTCGATAATTATCTGTTATCGGATTATCGAAACTGTGCCCACCACTGACAAGGGCCCACTGCTGACCTTTATTCATTAGAATAGAGGATCCTCTGTTCAAATCCCTGTAAGGTCCCCCCCACCAAAAAAAGACACCCCAAGGGCCCTTGCTCAAACTCAAATCCTCAAGTTGCTCCTGATGTGCAGCTGAGCACACTAACAGTGGGTCTGTGTGTGAATGGCTGAAAGTGAGGCATCTTTGTGAAGTACACAATGCAGTCATTTTACCTGACCTTTGATCCTCACTGCTGACCTTTAATCCTGATCATGATGCTCTCATTCTGAGGACTTATCTTTGATCCTCATTGTTAAAGATTTTGTATATATGTTATCACTGTTAAACATTTGTACCTTTGTCTTCTTTCTCATGAGAACGGTGTTGTGCTGTTTTGCACCTAACCCTGAGAATGTACTAAACTGAGAACCTAACTGTCAAAAAGGTGGGGTCTGGACCAAAGAAGAACCCACTCAATTTTGATGTGGATCCAAATCAAAGGGTGAATCGTGTCTTTGATCCTTTAATCAGGGTTAAAGAACAAGATTAGGGATGAGTCAATGTGTTTTCTGTCAGTGAAACAGAGTCATTAGAAAATGAAAACCAAACACTCCTGGCATGTAAAGGAAGGTGAAGTTTACTGCTTCAGGTTCAGACACACAGCTGTTCACATGTACAGATTACTGTGGACATCAGCACCATGGAGAAGAGGCTGCAGGACATCTAGGCAGGGGGATGCCTCCACCTGAGGAAAGAAGTCCACAGCATGAGATTTACACACACAAACATTGCCCACCACCAGCTCAAGATTTATCTTTGCCAAGTTTTCTCTTCCAGAAGGCATCCCGAGGTTCTTGGTCAGAGGATCCAAGTAGGTCGACAAGTGGATCGGTTTCATTCCTTGAAGACATTTCCTCTTGCCAACCCCAGTCTGGCCGGGGTCTTGGAGGTCCACTTTATGGGTGGGGTGTGTCATGTACACAGCCCATCCAGAAAGTACTCACAGCACTACACTTTTTATGTTATAGCCTTATTCCAAAATGGTTGAAATTCATTTTTTTTTCCTCAAAATTCTACAAAAAAAGTTTTGAGATTTTTGCAAATTTATATATATATATATAAAAAAAAAAAAAAAAAGGTAAATGGACTGCATATTTATATAGCACTTTTCCATCTGCATGAGACCACCACCTCCCCTAAAAAACAAACAAACAAACAAAAAACAACAAAACTAAGAAGTCTTCACAGGCTTTACCATGAAGCTCAACACTGAGCTCAGGTGCCTCCTGTTTCCACTGATCATCCTTGAGATGTTTTTCCAGCTTAATTGGAGTCCACTTGGGGTAAATTCAGTTGATTGGACATGATTTGGAAAGACACACACCTGTCTACATATAAGGTCCCACAGTTGACAAGAGCACAAACCAAGCATGAAGTCAAAGGAACTGTCTGTTTCTGTTCTCATCTTGTGCTCATGTACTTCCTTTTGGGTTCGGCAGGTAGAACGGCGTTGTACATACACTCCATCACAACAGGCTACCCAGCGCACTTTAAAAGAAAACAGCAGTGGAGATGATTTTGGGTCATCAGTCATGAGACTCAGCAAATAATCTGCTTGGATTATTTTTCTTTGTGAAATAACAGAATGAGTCTGCTGTCAGTGGAGCTGAGCTGTGCAGCAGGGCTGCCACGACTAGTCAACTAGTCACAGCTACATCAACTACCGAAACCGTCGACAGCGAGCCGACCTGTCGTCAATTGGACATTCAAATTTTGAAAAAGACGGCTGATTAAAACAGTGGCTGTCTTGTTTATAGCTGTCTAAAATGTGCAGTTTACCGAAGGAGGTGTGTGTGTGTGTGTGTGTAGTCAACCGGCTGCAGACTGGGAGGGAGGGAGGGGGTGGAAGAGGGAGATTCCTGAACGGAGGCACGAGACGTTACATTCTGCTGAGAACCATCTGTGCACATGAGACAGCGCGCACAGAGCAGAGAAAGAGGATTTTAACCTGAGTCAACATGTTAAAAAAAAAAAAAAAAAACAAACCGTGGAGCTGCCTTTACTTCTCTTTCCACTTCCTCTACCGGTGTTTTTCTGATGGCACCGTCCTGTTCACACCATATGTGCATCATATACTGAATTTATGAGATCATGAGATGAAATAAAAGGTCAAATATCCTCAAAAAATCCTTAAAATGTTCAGAGGCACAGATCACATAAAGCAGGTGAGAACTCTGAACTTTAACAGGTATGTACTTGGTTAATCTTGAGCTTAATGTCATGTTCAAGCACAAAACTTGACTGATGAGAAGAAAAAAAAAGGATGACTTCATCACACTAAAATGAACTGGAGTCAGAATAAAAATACAAGCTGCTGATTTTTGTTATTTTTCATAGTTATTAAGCTGAAGCTATATGTTTTTTCCTCTTATTTTATTCTGATTTATTTATACAAAAATATGGGAGCGAATTTGCAGTGTGCAGTCACTTGTTCCATGTCTGTTGCAGCAATCCCAAACCAGTAACGAAACTTGCTCTTCATTAGCAGTTAGCCATGTTTGTTACTGTGTGAAGGAAACGGGATGGGGAGGGGGGAGCTATGGTAGGTCCTCGGAACAAAAAGGTGAGCTGCAGCAAGAGAAGAAAAAAACTTGAAATAAAGTCAATAAAGTCGATATATCGCCCAGGCCTAAATCCCAACCAGCATATCTAAACAACTACTGTAGAGGTACCACAGAGTTTACAGTCAGTGTTCAGAATGCACCACTCCACAGAGACAGCACTTAATAAAGTGCTGAAGAATCTGGTTGCTACAGACTCAAATACCACCACAGTGCTGCTATTGTTAGACGTTAGTGAGAGTTACGTTGGCATTACTAGGGATGGGTATTGATAAGATTTTATCTATCGATTCCGCTTATTGATCAGATTCCTTATCACATATTGATACCTCTTGTGAATTTTCTGTGTACTAAAAGTAGGCTTCACAGGTTTTCTATGTATTTTACTGAGTCTTAAAGTAAATAAATATGAAATTGGTCACTGGATCCTTGATCTCTGGACATAAATAAAAATAAAATCTGTAGTTTTTGTCAAAAGCATTTTCTTTCAGACATTTTGACATGAATATCTCTCCGTACCTCTGAGCTGAGCTCAGCCGGCTGCTGCACATCAGCGCAGGACGTCTCATTTTGGGAGGGGGGGAAAAAAAAAAAAAAAAAAAAATGTTTTGATCGATTGGAGTTTGTATTACAATGTCTGGAAAAAGGTGTCAATTGATTTAAACTGTGTTTTGCTTTGAAGTTATTAATTCCGACTGGACTATCATTCTAACTTGACTCAGCAGAGAGCCGCACAGCGTTTGGAGCTGTGTGAACACAACGGAGGACGATTCTCGTTTCTTTCTCCCAACAAGACAGGAGTCCCAGTTAGTAACTAATCTGCACAAAAGTGACTCACGATTGACATATTCAGGGATGAAAATGGTGAAAAACAAAAAAAACAAACCCAAAATTACCCCCAACACCACCTGCACGAAAATGTTTAAATTCTAGAAGCTCTGAAATGCAATCTGGGACTATTCCAGACAATAAACTGCAGTGAGTGCAGCATCCATTTAGTGAGAAGAAAAAAAAAAACAACTTTCCTTATTCAAATTCATTCCAGTTGTATTCTGCTCTTACAAGGATGCAGCACTTTTCGAGTTTGGCAGAAATTAACACATTGAAAATATGGAACAAACTGTCATTAAACTTAAATAAAACAGGGATGAAGTGAAGGTGTAAGAGTCAGTAGGTGTTCACAGGAAACACTTATTTCTATATTTATGTTCATTGTTAGTTCGTTTTATATTTTCCATTGTGTTTTAATCAGGTTCTTTTTGTCTCTCTCTAAAATTGTATTCTAGCATTAGTTATTATATTATTATTGTTGTTCTTCCTATTATTAATATATAAACAAAACATTTTTTTTTAAATATTACAATTTTAATACATTTGACTCATTCACGACAACAAACGCTGAGCCATTAATTATTATACAGAAAACAAATGCACACAAACGTGCTGAGATGCGAACTGCTTAATGCTAACTTTAACATTGAAAATGCCATAGACATGCTAACACATTAGCATCGGTCCCATTTTTAAGTTATAAAATACATCAACTGTTTCAGAAGACCATAACAGGTCGGTTTAACATAAAAAAAAGGTAAAGCAAAACAAAACAATGAATCAATGAAGCAGTAGATCGAAGCACTGCTTCGATCTGTGGATCACTGCTTCGCTTGGTTCAAGGTTCAAAGCAAAGCTGTGCTGCAGAAAAGTTGATTACAGACCCGCTACAGGGTCTGTAATCAATGTAAAGAAATGATCATTTCCCTGACAAACACCCCCAAAAACAACGGCCACTCTGAAGGACTGATAACAGAATCGTTACGCAAAAAGATTATAGATATGGGTGGATCGAATCATTTCTTAATGATACCCAAAAGGAACCGGTTCTCGATACCCATCCCTTGGTATTACTGGCAATACTGTCATGTGGTTGACATGTTCTTTATCTCGTCACTTTTATAGCGTGACTTGTATAACATTAATTCAAATCTTGTTCTAGTAAAATATGGGTACCGCAGGAGTCGGTATTAGGCCCTCTGCTCTTCTCTCTGCACATAGTGCCTCTTGCTCAGATACTGTGACATTACTCTTATATTCCGACAAAACTGAGATGATGGACATTGGTCCTGAGAGACCCAGACATCACTTTAACCAATGTTAACCTTAGACTCCTGTGTTATATGTAATGGTGATAAAGTGGAAAACCTTGGGGTGACCTTTGATCCTACACTGTCCTTTGATCTCCACAGAGAACTTAATACTTTCTTCCAGGGCTTTAGTGGTTAGCACTGTTGCCTCACAGCAAGAAGGTCACAGGATTGCGTTTCACCTGGTCCTTTCTGTGTGGAGTTTGCATGTTCTTGTTGCGTTTGTGTCGGTTTCCTTCCACAATCAAAAAAATGCTTTCTTTTCTCTGCCCCTGACCAAGGTAGCATCTCTACCTCAGCAGGCCATAAAAGGTTTCTCCTGCCATTGGTTTTCCCTATTGTATGACAAAGATATTGGTGTTATACTGAACCATTTCCCTCCCCAATCTTAATTTTAAGACTAATAATGGAGCAGATCTGTGTCATCATATCTAAATTCTGGCTCAGTCAGTGAAGCTAAAGGCTAGCAGACATTAGCATGCTGTGTGGTATTCTGTTTTACTGCTGAGAAAGTCTTGGGTGTGACTCTTGTGGTGGAGTGGAGCATGCTGCCCGTGGTTACCGTTAGTTTGGTCTAAGCAGTGGGCCACCCCTCTGAGTCTGGTCTGCTTGAGGTTTCTTCCTGAAACAACACCTGAGGGAGCGTTTCCCTTTTCACTCTCACCTGTGGGCTTGCTCAGGGAGTTGGTGAGGTTAGAACACCTTGGGGTGACTTGGGTTGTGATTTGGTGTTTTGTGATTGAACCGAACAGGGACGGCACCGGGTTCTGCACCTTGTCTGAAGTATTGTAATGGAGGCATGTCCAGTGCCGTTTCACCTGTACAGCACAGCTCACCTGTATGGAGTCGCCCAGAGAGCTGAGAGTGGGTTTGTAGGTCTGCATGGTGACGGAGTCGGTGCTGCTGATGTCACTGTAACACTGGTAAAGCACTGACGGGATGTGGTGGACCTGGCAGTGGCTGAGAACTGATAAAAACAAAAAACAATGAGCCAATCAGCAGAGATCAGCCGAGGTGCTATGTCTACAAGCTTGGTGGCGCTGCAGAGACACTCAAAGTGCAGAATGTACCAACAGCCTGAATAACAGACAGAGCTGGCGGCTCACAACTCCGCCCCCTTCATGCTGATTTTACCGCCACCAAGAAAGAAAGAGCAGGGAAATGTGGATGTGGACTGTGAAGGTGTGGGTAGATATTTTATCTCAGGAAACCCAAATTAAAGGATCAGTCTGCATTCAGAGTGTGATGTTCTTCACATTATGAAATGTGACGGACTGCACCTCAGGGAAGTCCTCTGTTAATCTCCTGAAGTTTGCAGACGACACCACCATCACTGGACTCATCCAGGATGGTGATGAGGCTCCATACAGACAGGAGGTGGAACAGCTGGTCCTCTGGGGTGGTCAGAACAACCGGGAGCTGAACCCACTCAAGACTGTGAAGATGACAGTAGACTTCAGGAGGAACCCACCATCGCTCCGCCATCCTCAACAGCACTGTGCCTACTGCAGACACTTTGTGGTTCCTGGGATTCACCATCTCCCGGGATCTGAAGTGGACCTCCCACATAGATCATCAGGAAAAAGGCACAGCCGAGGATGTACTTCCTCGGACAGCTCAGGAAGTTCAACCTGCCCAGAAACTGCTCATCATCTTCTACACATCCATCATCCAGTCTGTCCTGTGCATCTCCATCTCTGTTTGGTTTCCCTCTGCCTCCAAACATGACAGGCACAGAAAAAAAAAAAATCATCAGAGCCAGTCTGCCCTCTATCCAGGGCTTATTCTGCTCCAGGACCAGGAAACCAGCTGGCAACATCTCTGCAGACCCCTCCCATGCTGGACACACCCTGTTTAAACTCCTCCCCTCTGGTCAACATCAGAACAACCAGACACAGGAACAGTTTGTCCACAGGCCATCACACTGATGAACAATTTAACCTGACAAAAAACCCTCACTCATTCATTCATATACCTCATGTATAGCTTCAATCTGTTTGTCTATTTTTCCTTTGCACATTTTATTCCTGTGAATTATTCAGTGTTTATATGTCTACATGCCATACAGAGAGACTGCAGCCAAACCCAAGTCAGATTCCTTGTGTTCTGTGGATACTTGGTGAATAAAAGCCTTTCTGACTGTAGTTTGTAAACTAAGCTGTAAAAGTGGTTGAGATGTTTCAGATTTGAGTTATTTTCCAGGATTTGAGATGATTAAAGTCTTCAAAGGAAGCTGAGATTTTGCAGTTTGCAGCTCATTAGATCCTCCACATCTCAAACAGACACAAAAACAACACAACAAACATCATCCACTCAAAACCCGACAACTCCAACAGACAGGACCTTCAGAACTGACCCGCAGCTGGAAGTCCAGTCACGATGTTGGGCTGCTCCAGTGACCAGCACAAAGGGCGACCGCCAAAAGTACTGGTGCAGACAGCACGCAAGAAGGGGGCGGAGTTACTGTCCAGGTGGTCTGCAGTCTTGTAGTCAATAACAGAGCAGTCTGACAGCACCATCACATTTAGCTCCCTCTGCTGGAAACAGCCCAGCACCTACAGGGGACAGAAACCGGTTTAACACCATCCACCATGGGGCCGACGACCTGAAAGACCAATTTCATTTAAACATGATGCAAATTTCATTATTAACTTCATTATTTCATTATATCAAATTTCACATTTTGTTACCTCACTTGATGTTCTGCGTTAGGATACAAATAATGTTTAAAAGGTAAAAACACATCAACACTGGACGGACAGCATTTGGTCCAGTGTTCAAAGCTTATATACATTTAGTGAGATCAGTGAGATGATGAGACACAGACTCAACCCCCCACAGAGACCGTGTAGAGCAACACTTTTGGTTTTGCTCCCATTTTGTATGAGATGAACTCAAAGATCTAAAACTTTTTCCACATACACAATATCACCATTTCCCTCAAATATTGTTCACAAACCAGTCGAAATCTGTGATAGTGAGCACTTCTCCTTTGCTGAGATAATCCATCCCACCTCACAGGTGTGCCATATCAAGGTGCTGATTAGACACCATGATTAGTGCACAGGTGTGCCTTAGACTGCCCACAATAAAAGGCCACTCTGAAAGGTGCAGTTTTGTTTTATTGGGGGGGGATACCAGTCAGTATCTGGTGTGACCACCATTTGCCTCATGCAGTGCAACACATCTCCTTCGCATCATCCGTGAAGAGAACACCTCTCCAACGTGCCAAACGCCAGCGGATGTGAGCATTTGCCCACTCAAGTCGGTTACGACAACGAACTGGAGTCAGGTCGAGACCCCGATGAGGACGACGAGCATGCAGATGAGCTTCCCTGAGACGGTTTCTGACAGTTTGTGCAGAAATTCTTTGGTTATGCAAACCGATTGTTTCAGCAGCTGTCTGAGTGGCTGGTCTCAGACGATCTTGGAGGTGAACATGCTGGATGTGGAGGTCCTGGGCTGGTGTGGTTACACGTGGTCTGCGGTTGTGAGGCTGGTTGGATGTACTGCCAAATTCTCTGAAACGCCTTTGGAGACGGCTTATGGTAGAGAAATGAACATTCAATACACGAGCAACAGCTCTGGTTGACATTCCTGCTGTCAGCATGCCAATTGCACGCTCCCTCAAATCTTGCGACATCTGTGGCATTGTGCTGTGTGATAAAACTGCACCTTTCAGAGTGGCCTTTTATTGTGGGCAGTCTAAGGCACAGCTGTGCACTAATCATGGTGTCTAATCAGCATCTTGATATGGCACACCTGTGAGGTGGGATGGATTATCTCAGCAAAGGAGAAGTGCTCACTATCACAGATTTAGACTGGTTTGTGAACAATATTTGAGAGAAATGGTGATATTGTGTATGTGGAAAAAGTTTTAGATCTTTGAGTTCATCTCATACAAAATGGGAGCAAAACCAAAAGTGTTGCGTTTATATTTTTGTTGAGTATATTTCTCATGAAATGGGTTTTGAAGTGGATTACATCTCTTGTCCTTGGAGGTGGAAGAATGTACAACGTGTTTGTCTTTTGTTTTTGTCACGTCAGCCTTCAACATGCTCTCAAAGTTTATGACAGAAACCTGTTCAGATGTAGAATCAGAGGCAGCAAAGATCCAACGTCAACTTCTGCAATGAGCTCAGCTGCACTGTGTCCCCCTGCTGTGTCCCCTCGCGTCCCCCTGCTGTGTCCCCTCGCGTCCCCCTGCTGTGTCCCCTCGCGTCCCCCTGAGCTGATGTGACGTAATAAAATATGAACTTAACTGAATGTGTTCAGGTTGTGGCTCTTATGCTGCACCTTTGAAATCACTGATTTAGGGTATTTATTTATCACCCAATGATCATCAGCTCTACTTAGGAGCATCTGTGGACATTCACTGAGGAATGTGTTTCTATGGCAACACCTGTGTGGATGTCAGTGCAGTCAGGATGTGGGAGGAGTCTGAAGGACAAAAATCCAGACAGTCTGCATGACAAGGCCAGTAGGAGGTGCCCCATAACAGCCACAGATGGACAGCATCAAGCGGGTGTGATGGCGTAGTCATCATACAATTCTTGGAACATGGCAACACTGTTGACTCCGACCGATACATGGACACTGCAGAATCTGTGTGCACACTTGTCATGGAAAACCTAATTCATCAATGTGACAATGCTCGTCCACGCATGTTAACACACACAGGCATCATAGTGGTTTGAATCTTACAACACTCACTGTACCACCTGGACCTCACGCCCTCCAACTTTTTCCCTTTTTGCCACAATGAAAGCACATTTGCAGGGATGCCATTACACAGATTATGCACAGGTGCAAGATGGCTGATTGTGTCACAGATGGAATGGAAAAAAAACCTGTCTGCCATTGGCCTAAGTATGTGGAACGGGAAGGTGACTGTGGAAAAATATGACAGTGCGTGATAGAGACTGTTCCGAGCTACATAAGATTCATCCTTGCTTTTGAAATTTCAGGTCATAAACAGCAGAAAACGAAGGTTACATATGTAACCACGGTTCTATGAATCCCGAATGACCGCCAGAGGGTGGTGCTGAAAGCACTGAATGATCCCTTCGTGCATGCGCAGTTCGAGTAATAATACCAAAATAGTCACACCCGTGACACCACGGATGACCAATCACAGTGAATATAAGCAGACATCATCCGAGGCTCTGTTCCGACAAAATCTTCTCGCGCAACGCGGAGATTCCAAGTGACAGAGAATCTCTGGTGGTCATTCGGGATTCATAGAACCGTGGTTACATACGTAACCTTCGTTCCATTTCATCCCCCCTGACCGCCAGAGGGCGGTGCTGAAAGCACTGAATGAATAATACCAACAATGTCACGAGGAATCCTGAGCACCTACCTCAGAGAAGGGACCCAGAGGACCCCGACAGGAGCACATGACCCAAAGGATGAGGGTCAGCCACATTGACATTGTAGAAACGAGTGAACATACTCGCAAAGCCCATGATGCCACAGCGCAAATGGTATCCAACAGAACCCCACTCATAGCTGCCTAGGAAGCAGAGACAATCCTGGCAGAGTGAGTCCACACGCCGTCCGGCCAGAAACAGCCCCCTGCACGATAGGCATGGCAGATAGCAGCAATGAACCAATGAGAGAGCCGCTGCTTAGACAAAGGAAAGCCCAACTTAGGACCCCCATGACACAAAAACAGCTGGTCAGAGCGTCTCAGACCCCCGGTAGCCGTAAAACACGCTTCCAGTGCTCCCACTGGACCCATCCCCGACCACAGACGACCGGGGTCGAAATCGTGCCAATCTCAATGGCTGGTTACCATGAGCACGGGACAACACCCTAGGCAAAAATGCTGTGTTCAGCCACAGGGTAACATCAGCCCGAGAGGGACCCCATCTGAGACACGAGTGGCTGGCAAAAAGAGCATGTAACACACCCACTCATTCAGCGTAAACGATGCCAACAAAAACGCAGGCTTAGCCAAGAGCCATTTGAGGTCTGCCTCTGCCAAAGGCTCGAAAGGAGGATGACAAAGGGCTTTGAGAAACAGGGTCAGATCCCAGGCTGGTGCACGTGGGGCAGCGGGTGGATGCAACCTTCAGTGTTGAGGGAGCGCAGTCCCCATCAAGGACAATTTGGAGAAAATCCAGAATAGCAGATATGGAACAGGTGACTGGAGCCGCACTGCAGGCAGAACACCACTAACAAAATAGTTGCCACCTGTTGTCATATTGCTGCTGGGTAGAAGGTGCCCTGGCAGACAAAATGGTACGCCGACAGGAACGTGAGGCCAGGCAGTCTTGACCCCTGGCAGCCAGCAGCCACACCCACAAGTTCAGGCTTTGAGGATCGGGGTGCCATATGGGACTCCCCAAATGAGAGAGAAGATCTCTCCCCCCAGGGTGGAAGACACCATGGGTCGCCTTGACATCAACTCTGCAGCAATGTGAACCATGGACGCGCGGGTCCGGACTGAGCCACCAGCAACAGTCTGTGGCCCTCCCTAAGAATCCTCTGTAGAGTGGGCCAAACCAACGGAAGAGGAGGAAAAGTGCACAGGAGCACCATGGGCCACAGATGAGTAAACGCATCCCAACCCAACGCAACCAACACCAATGTAAGGGAAAACCACAGAGGGCAATGACTCAATACTCCCGCCGTAAACACATCCATCCCTGCGCGACCACAGACGTCCCAGATCATGCTCACCACATCGGCGTGAAGACACCACTCCACTGGAGCAGGTGCCTGACGAGAGAGAGCATCCGCAGCTCAGTTCTGCTCTCCCAGTAGATACTCTGCCCGCAGAGTGGACAGATGAGGAAAGGCCACTCCAGCAGACCTCTGGAGACTTCTGCGGATCTGGTGCCCCCCTGATGGTCGATGTGATAGATGAGAGGTGTTCTCCTACCGTACCAGAATGCGTCTCCCCTCCAGGTGGGGAAGAAAGTGCCTCAGAGCTAGATGTACTACCCGTAGCTCCAGCACACTGATATGTCACAAGCGATCCTGCCGGCTCCAGAGCCCATGAACAGCTTGGTGCTGCCAGACCACTCCCCAAGCCGTGGAACTGACACCCATGGTGACCACCTCCCTGCGGTACACCACTAGCCCCACCGGGACACCCCTGGACAAACAAGCCCTGTTCCACCAGGGAGCCAAGGCCCGGAGGCACAACCATGTCCTCATGAGCTCACGATGGCTGTGCAGTCGGGGGTCCAGACGAAAGAGGTTGAGCCACCTCTGCACAGGGAGTAACGAAAGAAGCCCAGCGGCACGACACGAGTGACTGACGCCAGTTTGCCGAGAAGTTGCACGTAGGCGATGTATGGAAACCACCTGCCTAATTTGAACTGACTGACCAACTGGAGGATATCGTCTATCCTGCGGTTGGATGTACGAGCCTCCATGGAAGTCGAATCCAAGGTCACCCTGAGAAAAACAGTGGGCTGAGAAAGATTAAGGCAACTCTGCTCCAGGTCGACCGTAAGATCCAACCAGGATGTGTGGTGAGCAAGTAGCCGATGCGTAACCTGAGATGCATGTGCTTGAGATGGGGCGCACAGAAGCCAATCATCGAGATATGGCAGAAACTGCCTTCCACATGCTTGCAGCGGGGCGAGAGCTGCCCGTACACACCGAGTAAACACCCTTGGAGAAAGGGAGAGGCCAAACGGAAGTACCCGAAACTGCCAATGATGACCATGAGAGGCAAACCCCAGAAAGCGGCGGTGGTCTGCCGCAATGGGGACATGAAAATAGGCATCGGTCAGACCTACTGATGTAAACCACTCTCCCCTTGCCACAGTTTGAAGGACCTCCGCCGTGGTCAACATGTGAAACGGCAGCACCTTCAAATAATGATTGAGTTCCCGAAGATCTAAAATTGGACGAAACCCGCCAGGCCCCTTTGGCATGAGGAAATATGTTGAATAGTAGCCTCAGGGTTGCTGCAGAGGATCCACCTCCTCGATAGTACCCTTGGTCAAGAGGGTGGAGAGCTCCTGGTCTAGTGCTTGGGCCGTCACCGGGTCGGCAAACAAAATCACCTTAACCTGGTCCGAGATGTGTGGCCGGCGTCGGAATTGCAACCCATAGCCACGGGTCAAGTAGCAACCACCCACAGATCCACAGCGTGAGGAGCCCAGTAGGCGAGCCGCAGATGGGAAAACCATCCGACTACTGGCCCGGTGGCCACACCTCCTACCCCCATGACCACCAGGGACCCTGGGGGGTTGGCGGCCACCATCCAAAGCTCGGGACTGCCTGGTCGGGTGGCGGACTGGCTCATGAAAACCACTACCCGGCCTCCGCCGAGAGCCCCGCTGATAACCCTCAGACTGGTAATGAGGTGGGTGTGGCTGCACCTCACGGCCAACAGACGAACGCCCCGAACGCTGCGGGGGCACCGTTCCATTAAGGCCAGAGAGGTGCCTAGTCTTTCGTGCCTGGATGGTCTGCTCCAGTGCCTCCAGGGCAGCCGGGCCAAACAGCTCACCTTGCTCCACAGGAACACCACAGAGGGCCCTCTGACATGCCTCAGTCAGGGTAGATTGCGCCAGCCAAACTTGCCAACGAGCCTGAACAAGGAAAGACATAACTCGGCCAAGCTCCCTTGACATCAGGGCAAAAGCCTGCCACGCAGTATCATTAAATCCTACCACACTCACTGCAGCACCAGTGTTCTGCAGAGATGCAGAAACTGCAAACAGGAGGTGCGCCAGGGAATTAGCCAACCGGCCAGCACACGCTCCTGCAACATAAGCCCTGCGAAGGAGGCCGTCAGTCACACAGTACTGAGTTCCTGGGCACTGAGCCTCGCTGTGTAGAGCCTCCTCAGGAGACACAATAAGCGAGGCCACCGCCGGGTCAACCACTGGCATGCGATCCAAACCGGCCCTGGCGGACTCATTCATAGAGGACGATGCTCAACCGTCCGCCGAGACGCGATAAGGCTCGAGGGTCCCGCCAACATGCGTGCAATTCCCGCAAATAGTCCACTGATGGGGGAACAGAAAAAGCAGTGGACGCACGCCCACGTCTGAAAAAAGCTCTCCCAGAGGCAACCTCCTCCACCACTGGAATATCTAATCGGAGGAGATTTAAGGCCCTACGCATAACATCCTGCACAGCGGCATCGCTTGACTCACTGACTACACTTCGAGATGAGCCTAATGAACCCATTTCAGAAGCAAGAGATGACCAAGGCTCTGCTTCCACCCCAAAATGAGAGGCCAAGGCAGCGAGAGACAATACATCCTCCTCCACTGCCAACTCAGGCATAGGCGTAGAAGACCCCATCTCAGGCAAGGTAGCTTCCAGCTACCGGACTTGAAACAATGACTTCACCTCAGCCAATTCTGTAGACAGCTGCTCTATCCGTGCGGCAAGGCCATGACCGGCTTTGACCCGCTTCGTCTGAGGAAGCGCCGCGGTAGCAGTGACCTCACTCCGACGCTTTGAACGTCTGGGCGCAGTCACCTGCACCGAAGGTGGGAGCTGGTCGGCCTCCTGTTGAGGGTGCACCTGTGCCAGCCGAGCCACTCTCACATCACGAGGCATGTAACTGCAATTCATACAGGGATGGCCTGACAGCGCCTCTGTCAGGTGGTCAAGCCCGAGACAAGCTGGGCAGAGGACATGACCGACATCTGCGTGGAGTGCAAGCCCACAAGCAGCACAGCAGTGGGAGCCGTCCATAATCCAGACTGCTCCACAGGCGAATCCACACGGCTAGCAGTGGCCAGAATACATGCCAGCAGTGGGAGAGGGGGTGCGAATGCTGCCGTTACCAGTAATAGCGAAACAGGAGACCAACTCCGTTTGCTGTGACAAAATGCAAGCCAAAAAACAAAACAAAACTGGGATAGGGGCACGTGCACGCCGCCGTCTCCAGACGTAGCCAAAGACACAAACCAAAGAAAGGCTAATAAGCATAGTCGTGAACACCACCAGGGCCAAAACCAGGAGAGGGGCTGCTCACCCTGCCATCACAGGTAATGGCAAAAATCAGTCAAACAAAAAAAAAAAAAAAAAAAGAGGCAGACACAGTTAGCTTTCAATGCAAAACCAGGTCCATATAAAGCCTGTGTCACCTAAATTGTTTATGCAATAAGGAATTTATCAATTATGCTGTACACATGATGTGAATAAAAAATATTTTGCAGATTTGGCACACTGATGACCATGACTGACTTTCATCAATAAGGTGAGAAATAAGACCTGTTTTTCACCCAAATATTGCAGAATGAAGTGAAGACTGTATTACCCAATGAGTAATGATAATGTTACATTAAACAATGATATCAGTCATATTTGGTGAGCAGTCTTGTGTTGTTTGAACTCAGACTTCATGTGGTTGTGCCTTTGTGTGTCTCTGTGTCACAGACTCTTAGACACTCCTTTAAGCAGCGGATAACTGAAAAAAATGCTTCAAATGGTGGTGCAAGCACCAAATTTGGCACACATACTCCTTAGACATTACTCTTTTAAAAATGCCGAGTGGCCAGATAAACTTTCAATAGGTGGCCAAGAAGGGGTCAATTGAAGAATTACACAGTTGAGTACATTGAGTACATTAGTTGAGTGAATATGGTTTTAAAAAGGAATAGTTTGCATCATGTATCATGCTTAGTTATCATGTTACAGGGTAGCATATGTCACATGTCATAGAATTCAATGGATGCTGATATTGTTTAACCTTTACTTTGCAAACCAAGCATGCAACACAGTCAAAACGATTCCATTTATTAGTCCTATTAGCTCAACCAGTAATTTGCAACACTTTTTACCAAAATTGGAACAACTTTAACTTTTGACACCTGTACAAACTGAAACTGACCTTTCTCAGTGTTTTTGCTGTCTTTACCCCATAACTCCACAACATTCATTCACAGATAGTCCAAACTATACCTTTTTGGAATATTTATGATCAGACAAATAATATGGAATACCTTTCTATATGATTGGAGCATTTTTAAATTTTAACCCGTGTAATTCTTCAATTGACCCCTTCTTGGCCGCCTATTGAAAGTTCATGTGGCCACTTGGCATTTTTAAAAGAGTAATGTCTAAGGAATATGTGTGCCAAATTTGGTGCTTGCATCACCATTTGAAGTATCCCTCAGTAAATATTTACTTATCCGCTGCACTAATTAGGATGCAGAATACAAAGCATCCTTTTAAATGGCAGTGAATGAGCGTTCAGTACACTGGACTCACCTATACTTTATCTTAGGGGAGGTGACTTGAGACCAGAGGATCCTCTGTTCAAATCCCAGCGTGCTGCTCCTGGTGTGCATGACAGCAGCCTGACGTCGGGCGGAATGTGAGGCACTGATCTGTAAAGCGCTTTGAGTGTCTGATGCAGATGGAAAAAGCGTGCTATAAATGCACTCCATTTACCATTTATCTGTTGGTCAAATTTGACCAAGTCAGGTCAGACTGGCTCCCGCCATGACTCAGAGTGCTCAGTCAAACAAACCAGACTTTGCAGGCCAAACGCTCTCAGTGTGGCCCAGACTATGACACGTCTATGAGACAAATACGCCAGGGTGATCTACTGGCAGAGATCTCTGACTATTTGTCAGTTTCAAATCTCAATATACAGTGCATCCGGAAAGTATTCACAGTATTCACTTTTCCCACATTGCATGTGGCAGCCTTGTTTTAAAATGGAAGAAATAATTTTTTTTCCTCAAAATTCTACACACAAACCCCAATAATGACAATATGGAAAAAAATTGTGAGATTTTTGCAAATGTATAAAAATAATAATAATAATAAAAAAAAAAAAAAAGAAATATTCACATCCTCTGCCATGAGGCTCAAACATGAGCTCAGGAGCCTCCTGTTTGCACTGACCATCCTTGAGATGTTTCTAGGGCTGCAGCTATCGATTATTTGAGTAATCCAGCATTCTATCGATTGAGTAATCCAGCATTCTATCGATTGAGTAATCCAGCATTCAATCGATTGAGTAATCCAGCATTCAATCGATTGAGTAATCCAGCATTCAATCGATTGAGTAATCCAGCATTCAATCGATTGAGTAATCCAGCATTCAATCGATTGAATAATCCAGCATTCAATCGATTGAATAATCCAGCATTCAATCGATTGAGTAATCCAGCATTCAATCGATTGAGTAATCCAGCATTCAATCGATTGAATAATCCAGCATTCAATCGATTGAGTAATCCAGCATTCAATCGATTGAATAATCCAGCATTCAATCGATTGAGTAATCCAGCATTCAATCGATTGTTTGAATAATCTGATAAAAAGTACTTTTGCATTTTTAAACAACATCAACAGTCCATGTCTCTCCCTAAGCAATGGCACAATGTCACTGCGCCAACACAGAGATTGTCAAATTTAGTGTTTCCCTTTCTGTCTTCCTGGGTAATTATTTATTTTTTCACATCTTGCCAAGTTTTGGATCTTTCCTGGTGTCAGGAGCTCAGCTCTCCCCCAACACCGGACCGTGAGCACAGGGGCTCGGTGTGATCATCAGTCAGTCAGGCTGACAAATAGTCTATTTGCCCTTTTTTTTTTTTTTAAAATCACCCTTTCTCTGCAGTTCAGCAGATGCATCTCAGCTGGAGGTTGAACATGCAAGCCTCGCACTCACCGTTTTTTAAATTTTTTTTAGTTCTTATTTAAGTGACCGTGTTTGTGAAGCGTTGTGTGTTGCTCAAAAAGTGAAAATTAAGGGTGTCTGTGGATGAGGTGTGGACGCAGCAGCATGATGTCTGACATGCCAGTTGTTCTCACAGCAGCTTGTTTCCACTGTACTGGCTCCAGGTGAAACAGAAAGAAAGTAAAAGCACCAACGCCAAGGGGAACACATCCATGTGATTCCTTCATTTTTATTTTTAATAAATATGCAAAAAAAAAAAAATAATAATTATGGGGTGTTGTGAGTAGAGTTGAGGGAAAAATTAATTTACTCCATTTTGGAACAAGGCTGTAACATTACAGCACACCGTATTTGCACTGAACTGCAACCGCAGGTTTTCATTTTAACTCAAAGCGCCACAGCTGATTTGGATCAGGTTTTAAGCCACAAATCAGATTTTTTTTTTTTTGGCCAGAAAATAAATAAAATAATTAATTTGCTATTTTTAAAAACAACTGGTCATGAAAATAAAGAACTTATCTCTGTGGTCCTGAATGAGAACAACGTGTCCAACATTTTAGAGAATATTTCAAAAGAAAAAACTTGTTGGATAACAAACTGGTAACTTTTGGTTACTGTTCAACTGCAACATGAACGGTATCTGTGAATTAAAGAATACAAGAGAGAGAGAGGGTTAGGGTTAGGGTTAGAGAAAAGGAGCCAGTCTGAGCCGAATTAAAAGGTGACTTAAAAAAAAGAAATCTGGATGTCCACATGGTCTCTACAGATCAACTGATCCTCACACGACTGGTGCAGGAAATCCACCATTCTGTGGAAGTATTAGTGCCTCCCTCTGACACAAAACCTATAAACACTGACAAAAACCACAAAGTACTTCACAAGAAACACGAAAACAAAATCTGAAACAATGTAAGACATGATAAAAGTAGAAAAAACATAAACTAGGACTGCAAGCAGTCATATACGGGCCCTCGTTCAATGCGACCGCCTACCCAGGCCAGTGGGTGCCCTTGTGACCACATGTGGGCATGTGCATACAAGAGCAACCACTCATCACACAGTTAAAATTTTAAACAAATCACACAATGCATCAAGAAGTTATGACATGTTGATGATTCATCCATTCGGGGGCACTCAGTGTACAAAAAGAGGGGCCAGGTGTGTTGAGGCATCAACCGTCATCATACATGTGAAGTTTCAAGTCAATCAGGCAAAGCATGAAGGTGTTATCATGACTTGATGTTCCATGGCGAAGGGTCAAAATGGCGGCACCATAGCGGCCACACCCTTCAACATAGAGAAAAGCTTTCGATAACTTTTGGTCAGTATCATCTCTGGATGCTGTGAAAGACATTTGAAGTGCATTGGAAAAAATCCCAAGGAGGAGTTCGTTCAAATACAACATGTGGAAATCATGGCAAAATGACAAGAAAATTCAAAATGGCCGACTTCCTGTTTGGACTAGACCCATGGCGCAAGAGACTTTTTTGTGCGTCTATGGAAGTCACACGTAACAATTTTCATCTCCCAACAACAAAAAAAACCCCTATGGGGAGGGGTTTTTGAAAGCTTCAAGGGGGTGCTATTGAGGCATTTTGCCCCACCCATGGGCGCCGCCCCTATGAATTGTAAGAGGCGGCTGTGCTCGACCTGTGTATCAATTTTCATGATGATATGACAAAATTAAAGCTGTCAAAAGGAAGAACGTAATTTCATGGCGAAGGGGCGATATTCAGTATGCCGCCACACAGACGCCGTTACTCATAACTTCACGGCGTTCATCGCCTACGTTCACCAATTTGTTCTGCATGTTTTAGAAGTGGAATTTCTCGCCACCACCAAGGGGCGCTATGGCGGAGGTGGGAACTTAAGATATGCAGACGTTCAGGGCGGAGCCCTCATCATGTCCAGCAAGTTTGAAGGATCTACGATGAAATATGTGGGAGTGACAGCCGGTCGAAGTGAAATGGCGTGCTCGGAAAAGCTCGCCAAAGTTTGACGACCCCTAGCAGCCACGCCTTTTGACTTAATTAGAATCTTTTGATAACTTTTAATCACCATTGTGTTGTGATGATTTTGACCAAATTTGAAGACGATCGGATAAAATCCCTAGGACGGGTTCGTTCAAATGTAAGTAGTGGAAATTGGCAAAACTGGCAAAAATTTGCTCAAAATCGAAACTTATAATCAAAATGGCCGACTTCCTGTCGATATTTCACCATGACAGTAAGAGACTTTTTCATGCGTCCTGGCATGGTAAATATGTGTACCGAATTTCGTGAGGCTATGACGAAAAAAGCCCAATGTGGAGGGGTTTTTGAAAATTTCTAGTGGGCGCTATTTTGCGATTTTTGTGCGACCATGTGCGACGCCCCCAAAATATCGAATTTCGGATCCGGCCGGAAGACTGTGGGAAGTTTGGTGAGTTTTTGAGCATGGGAAGTGGCCGAAATTTCGATTTCAAAAGTGGCAAGAATAATAATAATAATAAATAATAATAATAATAATAAACAGTGCAATTACAATAGGGTCCTCGTAGGATGTTGCCTACTCGGGCCCTAATAATAATAATAATAATAATAAACAGTGCAATTACAATAGGGTCCTCGTAGGACGTTGCCTACTCGGGCCCTAATATTAATAATAATAAATAATAATAAACAGCGCAATTACAATAGGGTCCTCGTAGGACGTTGCCTACTCGGGCCCTAATAATAATAATAATAAACAGCGCAATTACAATAGGGTCCTCGTAGGATGTTGCCTACTCGGGCCCTAATAATAATAATAATAAAGAGCGCAATTACAATAGGGTCCTCGTAGGACGTTGCCTACTCGGGCCCTAATAATAATAATAATAAACAGCGCAATTACAATAGGGTCCTCGTAGGATGTTGCCTACTCGGGCCCTAATAATAATAATAATAAATAATAATAAACAGCGCAATTACAATAGGGTCCTCGTAGGACGTTGCCTACTCGGGCCCTAATAATAATAATAATAATAAATAATAATAAACAGCGCAATTACAATAGGGTCCTCGTAGGACGTTGCCTACTCGGACCCTAATAATAATAATAATAATAAATAATAATAAACAGCGCAATTACAATAGGGTCCTCGTAAGACGTTGCCTACTCGGGCCCTAAAAATAACAAGCCTAACTAAAAGCTTGTCTTCAGCTGCTTTTTAAACGAGTCCAGAGAGTCTGTGCAGCTCAGAGACAGGGGACAGGTGTTCCAGAGTCCAGGTGTGACTGCTTGAAACAATCGACCCCTTACAGTTTTAAAAGGAGCGCCCGGGATCCATCAGCGACCTCTGACCTGATGACATCATTTACCAGCTAACACAAGCTGCAGCAGGACATGTCAAGATGTAGGATGGACTCAGAGGACAACTGCTCCAGCAACTCCACTTATACAATCAGAATGTTTTTTTTATGAGTCCTGAACAACTGGACAATAATGTCCTGGACAGTAATGCTGAGACGTGAACATGTTGCAATAAGTTTGCAGCTGGAGGAAAGAAAGACGACCAACTACTATAATCATCCACGAGAAGCAGCTTCACTGGGTCACGTGTGCAGAGACGGTTCAGCTTTGTCCTCACAGTAAACGACATGAGAGCGAACACAGGGTTAAAAACAGACTGAGGATAACCTCCAGAAGGACATGTGCATGTCGTAACGTGTTCTTTACGGCGTCTCGCACACTGAGCGGGAGCCACAGAATCAAACCTTACCTTTTCTGTCCACTGGAACAGCTGGTCTTCTGCAATGAAGCAACTCACTTGGCAAATCCAAACCTTCAAAAGGAGAAAAATGTGTCAATTTAAAGCCAGCTTCACTGGTTCAGACAAATAGAGGTGAGACGAGTGGATGTGCGTGGAACGTGTCCAAACACAAAGCTGCAGACACAGAACGCTCGGCTTCATCCAACGTCTGGCTGAAGATGCTGCAGAACAGCCAAGGAAGCCAAGGAGGAGCTGTGAGAAATGGGTGAAAAAACCCCTCAAGACACAGGGCACACAACCCTCCCCCCCACCCCCCAATAAATAAATCAATAAACACACACATTTACTTTGTAATAACAGACATCATGAGAACTACTGAGTGTGTATTTAGCACGGCTGCATCATTATTTAGGAAAAATACGGCCATGATCGCTGTGTGCAGAAAGACAGAGCAGTGAAACGCTCAGATGAAGTGAGACGTTCAGACCGCAGCACGTGGCATTGGGTTAACAGTCACATCGGGGACATCACGGGACTGACCGTGTCGTGATTCACCACAGACGTGGGTTTGTGTGACAGACATGGGGGACAACCTGAGACAGGGCGTGTCACACCTCAAATTTTACTGGAGTAGGCAGCAGCTGGCACGGTGTTTCGGGTCCTCCTGGTCAGTTTGTCCCCTGATGTCTCTCTCTGTGTTTTGGGTCCTCCTGGTCAGCTTGTCCCCTGACGTCTCTCTCTGTGTTTCGGGTCCTCCTGGTCAGCTTGTCCCCTGATGTCTCTCTCTGTGTTTCGGGTCCTCCTGGTCAGCTTGTCCCCCGATGTCTCAGCTGTCTGCTGCGGCCCGGTGAAAAGTGGGTGTGTTTTTGGTCTTCTCCAGTTACTAGGGTCCTCAACACTCAAAGCAGCCCTCGTCTGTCCCCGGCAGAAACACAGCATTTTTTGGGCAAATTACAAAGTGAAAATGCAAAGAAAAAGTGAGGATGCAGTGGAAAGTGGACACGTGTTGTGGTTTGTTTATGACCTGGAGCTCAAACGTGGCGAGGCGGTTGTACAGGCGACAAAACGTAGCTACTCTGGTTAGCTGTGTAGAGAGCGTGCGCGGAGCCGAGAGTGAAGCAACACGTTAAGAAAAACAAAACTGCAAAATTGCGCTTCATTTCTCCCTGCACAGTTCTGACGCTGCGTCCTGTTCACACCAAGTGCGCGTGTTGGTGACATACTGAAATTAATAAATGGTCAAAATTCCTTTAAAAATGAGAATATAGGAATGAACTGAATAAAAATCACACACACACACACACACACACACACACACACACACACACACACACACACACACACACACACACACACACACACACACACACACACACACACACCTTAAAAAAAAAAAAACCTGACGTGGAGAAACTCTGCAGTGATCTTCAGAAGCAAATCAAATAAAACAAATTTATTCATTTCTATAGCACCAATTTGCGATGAGGTCCGATCAAGGTGCTTCACACAACACAATACCAGAAAACATGGAAACCTGAATTTAAAAAAATTTAAGAACACAATAAAAAGACAAAACCATAAAAGAGCACAAGAATAAAAACATCAGAACACAATAACACTAATGACAAAACAGGGAAAACAAAGGGGCCTTTAGACGTGACTTAAAAGTCTCCACAGTATCTGACTGCTGAATTTGTGCCGGGAGATCGTTCCACGGTCAGAGAAAGATCTGTGCCCCACAGACTTTTTATTCACCCTGGGAACACACAAAAGTAGTCCTGCACCCTGTAAACGCAGGGCCTGAGCTGGTACATAGGGCTTCACCAGGTCAGCCAGATAGGGAGGTGCAAGTCCATGAACAATTTTATAAACTAATAACAAAACCTCAAAATCTGATCTTGCAGTGACAGGAAGCCAGTGAAGAGATACCAAAACGGGCGTGATGTGGTCAAATGTTCTACTTTGTGTCAAAATTCTGGCAGCAGCATTTTCAATCAATTGGTTACTAAAATATCAATCAATTTTATTTATATAGCGCCAAATCACAACAGTTGCCCCAAGGCGCTTTATATTGTAAGGCAAAAGCCATACAATAATTACAGAAAAAGCCCAACAGTCAAAACGACCCCCTGTGAGCAAGCACTTGGCGACAGTGGGAAGGAAAAACTCCCTTTTAACAGGAAGAAACCTCCAGCAGAACCAGGCTCAGGGAGGGGCAGTCTTCTGCTGGGACTGGTTGGGGCTGAGGGAGAGAACCAGGAAAAAGACATGCTGTGGAGGGAAGCAGAGATCAACCACTAATGATTAAATGCAGAGTGGTGCATACAGAGCAAAAAGAGAAAGAAACATGCAGTGCATCATGGGAACCCCCCAGCAGTCTAAGTCTATAGCAGCATAACTAAGGGATGGTTCAGGGTCACCTGATCCAGCCCTAACTATAAGCTTTAGCAAAAAGGAAAGTTTTAAGCCTAATCTTAAAAGTAGAGAGGGTGTCTGTCTCCCTGATCTGAATTGGGAGCTGGTTCCACAGGAGAGGAGCCTGAAAGCTGAAGGCTCTGCCTCCCATTCTACTCTTACAAACCCTAGGAACTACAAGTAAGCCTGCAGTCTGAGAGCGAAGCGCTCTATTGGGGTGATATGGTACTATGAGGTCCCTAAGATAAGATGGGACCTGATTATTCAAAACCTTATAAGTAAGAAGAAGAATTTTAAATTCTATTCTAGAATTAACAGGAAGCCAATGAAGAGAGGCCAATATGGGTGAGATATGCTCTCTCCTTCTAGTCCCCGTCAGTACTCTAGCTGCAGCATTTTGAATTAACTGAAGGCTTTTTAGGGAACTTTTAGGACAACCTGATAATAATGAATTACAATAGTCCAGCCTAGAGGAAATAAATGCATGAATTAGTTTTTCAGCATCACTCTGAGACAAGACCTTTCTGATTTTAGAGATATTGCGTAAATGCAAAAAAGCAGTCCTACATATTTGTTTAATATGCGCTTTGAATGACATATCCTGATCAAAAATGACTCCAAGATTTCTCACAGTATTACTAGAGGTCAGGGTAATGCCATCCAGAGTAAGGATCTGGTTAGACACCATGTTTCTAAGATTTGAGGGGCCAAGTACAATAACTTCAGCTTTATCTGAATTTAAAAGCAGGAAATTACAGGTCATCCATGTCTTTATGTCTGTAAGACAATCCTGCAGTTTAGCTAATTGGTGTGTGTCCTCTGGCTTCATGGATAGATAAAGCTGGGTATCATCTGCGTAACAATGAAAATTTAAGCAATGCTTTCTAATAATACTGCCTAAGGGAAGCATGTATAAAGTGAATAAAATTGGTCCTAGCACAGAACCTTGTGGAACCTTAGTCTGTGAAGAAGACTCCCCATTTACATGAACAAATTGTAATTTATTAGATAAATATGATTCAAACCACCGCAGCGCAGTGCCTTTAATACCTTTAATACCTGAAGCAGAGCCTTCAGCTTTCAGGCTCCTCTCCTGTGGAACCAGCTCCCAATTCAGATCAGGGAGACAGACACCCTCTCTACTTTTAAGATTAGGCTTAAAACTTTCCTTTTTGCTAAAGCTTATAGTTAGGGCTGGATCAGGTGACCCTGAACCATCCCTTAGTTATGCTGCTATAGACGTAGACTGCTGGGGGGTTCCCATGATGCACTGTTTCTTTTTCTTTTTGCTCTGTATGCACCACTCTGCATTTAATCATTAGTGATCGATCTCTGCTCCCCTCCACAGCATGTCTTTTTCCTGGTTCTCTCCCTCAGCCCCAACCAGTCCCAGCAGAAGACTGCCCCTCCCTGAGCCTGGTTCTGCTGGAGGTTTCTTCCTGTTAAAAGGGAGTTTTTCCTTCCCACTGTAGCCAAGTGCTTGCTCACAGGGGGTCGTTTTGACCGTTGGGGTTTTACATAATTATTGTATGGCCTTGCCTTACAATATAAAGCGCCTTGGGGCAACTGTTTGTTGTGATTTGGCGCTATATAAAAAAAATTGATTGATTGATTGATATGGCATGCTCTAATCTCTGTAATAAAATTTTTACGGTCAACAGTATCAAAAGCAGCACTGAGGTCTAACAGAACAAGCACAGAGATGAGTCCACTGTCTGAGGCCATAAGAAGATCATTTGTAACCTTCACTAATGCTGTTTCTGTACTATGATGAATTCTAAAACCTGACTGAAACTCTTCAAATAGACCATTCCTCTGCAGATGATCAGTTAGCTGTTTTACAACTACCCTTTCAAGAATTTTTGAGAGAAAAGGAAGGTTGAAGATTGGCCTATAATTAGCTAAGATAGCTGGGTCAAGTGATGGCTTTTTAAGTAATGGTTTAATTACTGCCACCTTAAAAGCCTGTGGTACATAGCCAACTAACAAAGACAGATGGATCATATTTAAGATCAAAGCATTAATTAATGGTAGGGCTTCCTTGAGCAGCCTGGTAGGAATGGGGTCTAATAGACATGTTGATGGTTTGGAGGAAGTAACTAATGAAAATAACTCAGACAGAACAATCGGAGAGAAAGAGTCTAACCAAATACCAGCATTACTGAAAGCAGCCAAAGATAACGATACGTCTTTGGGATGGTTATGAGTAATTTTTTCTCTAGTAGTTAAAATTTTATTAGCAAAGAAAGTCATGAAGTCATTACTAGTTAAAGTTAAAGGACTACTCGGCTCAATAGAGCTCTGACTCTGTCAGCCTGGCTACAGTGCTGAAAAGAAACCTGGGGTTGTCCTTATTTTCTTCAATTAGTGATGAGTAGTAAGATGTCCTAGCTTTACGGAGGGCTTTTTATAGAGCAACAGACTTTTTCCAGGCTAAGTGAAGATCTTCTAAATTAGTGAGACGCCATTTCCTCTCCAACTTATGGGTTATCTGCTTTAAGCTGCGAGTTTGTGGGTTAAACTACGGAGTCAGGCACTTCTGATTTAAAGCTCTCTTTTTCAGAGGAGCTACAGCATCCAAAGTTGTGCTCAATGAGGATGTAAAACTACTGACGAGATAATCTATCTCACTCACAGAGTTTAGGTAGCTACTCTGCACTGTGTTGGTATATGGCATTAGAGAACATAAAGAAGGAATCATATCCTTAAACCTAGTTACAGCACTTTCTGAAAGACTTCTACTGTAATGAAACTTATTCCCCACTGCTGGGTAGTCCATCAGAGTAAATGTAAATGTTAAGAAATGATCAGACAGAAGGGGGTTTTCAGGGAATACTGTTAAGTCTTCAATTTCCATACCATAAGTCAGAACAAGATCTAAGATATGATTAAAGTGGTGGGTGGACTCATTTACTTTTTGAGCAAAGCCAATAGAGTCTAATAATAGATTAAATGCAGTGCTGAGGCTGTCATTCTCAGCATCTACGTGGATGTTAAAATCGCCCACTATAATTATCTTATCTGAGCTAAGCACTAAGTCAGACAAAAGGTCTGAAAATTCACAGAGAAACTCACAGTAACGACCAGGTGGACGATAGATAATAACAAATAAAACTGGTTTTTGGGACTTCCAATTTGGATGGACAAGACTAAGAGTCAAACTTTCAAATGAATTAAAGCTCTGTCTGGGTTTTTGATTAATTAATAAGCTGGAATGGAAGATTGCTGCTAATCCTCCGCCACGGCCCGTGCTACGAGCATTCTGGCAGTTAGTGTGACTCGGGGGTGTTGACTCATTTAAACTAACATATTCATCCTGCTGTAACCAGGTTTCTGTAAGGAAGAATAAATCAATATGTTGATCAATTATTATATCATTTACTAACAGGGACTTAGAAGAGAGAGACCTAATGTTTAATAGACCACATTTAACTGTTTTAGTCTGTGGTGCAGTTGAAGGTGATATATTATTTTTTTCTTTTTGAATTTTTATGCTTAAATAGATTTTTGCTGGTTATTGGTGGTCTGGGAGCAGGCACCGTCTCTACGGGGATGGGGTAATGAGGGGATGGCAGGGGGAGAGAAGCTGCAGAGAGGTGTGTAAGACTACAACTCTGCTTCCTGGTCCCAACGCTAGACAGTCACAGTTTGGAGGATTTAAGAAAATTGGCCAGATTTCTAGAAATGAGAGCTGCTCCATCCAAAGTGGGATGGATGCCGTCTCTCCTAACAAGACCAGGTTTTCCCCAGAAGCTTTGCCAATTATCTATGAAGCCCACCTCATTTTAAAATAGAACATAACATTGCAGTAGTCCAATCCAGAAGAGACAAATGCATGAATCAGGGCAGAGAGAACATAGAGACGGCCGACTCCCACAAAATTATGTAATCTGGACGCCATTTTGATTGTGTGTAACTGGGGCAGCTTGGTTGCTACAGTGGACTGAGGTTTTGGAAACAAAACTTCTCTTGAGTGGAGTACAAGCTACTGTAATGCACTATTTGACTTTAGAACACAAGGAACTACTATTACAAACGTTTATTTAAACAGCTGTTATGATTGTGGAGTGTAGAGTGGAAAATAAGGTGCTGTAAGTATATTATAACCAAGACAGCCTGAGCTTTTATATTTTGAGTTTTATGTTTTATATTTAGTTTTATATTTTCTGTTGTTTTTTGCCTACCTGACACAGATTTACCATAAAGTACCACACTGTTTGTATTTCTGAATGATTGATGTAAATGAAGTCTAAAAAATATTCAGTGAGTTGGAAATGTTCATGTTTTCATCCTCTGACATTTCTCAAGAAAACTGGCTGGAAAAATGATGAATTAATTCTCATATTTAGAATAAATTGTCCTGTCCCAACCTTTTCCCCCCCTTGGAAAATGCTGCAGGCCTTAAATGTAGGAATGGATATATATTAACAAAAAACATAAAGCTGACCTCACAAAACATGAAATATGTCAGTTTCATACAGTAAATTGAAGTCAAAGAAAATGTCAGGATCATTATGGGTCCCCCACCACCACATTTTTTATATCCTCCAAGCTTTTATGATTTAGGATTGTACAAAACAAAGAAACAAGCAAAAAAAAAAAAAAAAAAAAAATATATATATATATATATATATATATAGTTGAACTGTATATAGAAAAAAACTTTATAAGCTGTATTATCTTTATTCATTCGTTTTAAAGGCCAAATATGTTTTGTGGCTCCAGAAGAGTTTTATTCATTGAAGATGAGACAAAAACGTCTCTTGACACTAAAGGCTGCAGACCCCTGAACCAGACTGACTCCTAATATGAGTAAATTAAGTACTTTTATTTATTTTTTGCTGATTTTTGTGATATTTTGGAAGTGCGGACATGCACGCCGTCTTTAAAACGGTACATGCACTCGGGGCACTATTTTTTTTTTATTTTCATGGAGGAGGGCCCCTCCCCCCGACCCCCCCCCCCCCTCCCCCCGTGGGTTGGGTGTGCGTGATGCTGGTCGACGCCTAAAATTTTGGACACGTTTTTTTTTTGTTTTTTTTGTTTTTTTGGCCACCCAAAAGTTACAATTTCTGACTAATGGTATCAGCACAAACCTTGGAGGACGGGCTTTTCAGTGCAAACCATTTTAAACCGGCCTGTTTGCTGGGTTGGGCCTGGCCAAATAGGCCTAGTTTGTGCTGAAACTCCCACACTCCATTAGTCTCTCCCGTGTCCGTGCAGGTTGTTGCCGTCCCTGAATGTGGTCAAATCCTGCAATATCGTGCAGGGGTTCAAACGAGACAGCGCTGCCCTATTAGCTGGTGAAGTTGAGTGAACTCAGCTCATGTTCTATATCTATATCTCAGCAATAAATGACTCCACTGAAGTCAGGCTTGGTGGTCAGTACCACAAAAGACTTCTGGAAAAAAAAGACCTGACTTGATGGGGGTGCTAAATCCACCTCAGTAGACTTTTGGAATGAATTACAGGTCTTTCTTCTGTTCTTTGGCTCAGGTGCATGGATCCATGTCGCCCAGGCCCACCTGGAGCTTTGTGGATATTTTGAATTGTTCTCATGGAGCTCAGGAAACATTAATGTCAACTGCAGTTTTCTCCCTTTTCCCTTTGATTCATTTGGAGCTGATCACCTTTATTTTTGATTGTCCAGGAAGCCTGTTATTCTGACTTTATTTACATGTCCACTAAAAGCCGGTCTCTGGTTCCCAGCCTCACAGAATCAGAGACCAGTTCCTATGGCTGTTACATGGTGACATGATCCAACAAAATGAAGGCCCAGTCACATGGCACTTAAAGGACAACGAAGTCCAAACAAAAGAAATCTGGACTTTTGTTGAGATTGTTTAACCTTCACACAGCTTTGTTCCTGCAGCTGGCACTTTGTCAGGATTGTTTAACTGTTGAAAAGTTTGAACAAATGCCACCAAAAACCTGAATTCATCTGTATTTTGGTTTGCTGTCGTTCTTGGCGGTTTGTTATCGTTTGCTTAGTTTTTGGAACCTGAGCGTTTATTTTGACTTAGTTCGAGCAGCTGAATGTTTTCACACAGTGCAGAAGCCGGTTAGTGAGCACTGCAGTGGAGGAGAGATGCAGCTCCTCTGTGGCGGTGCTGCTGGGTGTTATGGGGCTTCTGCCGCTGCGTGTGATGGGGCGAGTGTGGCTGCTGTTATGCAATGCTGGCTGGCCAGGAAGAGTTTCTAGGTCTCCTCCGCGAGCACATGGCAGTCCGTGATCGTGGTGCTGTTCCATGACTGCACATACCTGAGGAGAGAGTTGCTGCCCAAAAAAAATGGCTGGTGTCCTGCCAGGAGCTGCAGCATTCTGCTGATGAACTCTGAAAGACTTGCTGTCCTGCTGCCCGTGCAGACAGAAGAGCCTGCTGGCCCTTTCACTCTGACAGTTCAAAAGGTTGGAGGAGGTGATCCTTGATCACTTTGTATTTGTTCAGAGCAGGGAGGGCTTCTCAGGAGTGCGATCAGCTTCATTTCCGTGGAGCTGAGGGCCGTCACAACATAATATTTCATGTCATCTGCAGTAATTTCTCTGAGCGGTGATCTCTCTGAGCGAACTGCACCTCCATTTGTGCAAACCAGGTGGCAGTTTACAGAAGCGAGACTTTAAGCCATGGGTTAAAGCAACACATTTTCATCTGACTGAAATTTTTTCTTGGCAAAAATCAATGCCAGCAATTCCCTAAAATGTGGCGTAGTGGGGGCACACACTTTTTTTCCTCAATAAATACAATAAACACATTATACAGCATACAAATCTATTCTAAATAGCCTCTAAGGAGAGACAAAGCATAAAAAGAACGCAAAACTTGAACATAAAGGTACATAAAAGGGTGGTGGGGGCGGGGTGTAGTCTTGATTCTGGGGGGTCTGGGGGTGCTCCCCCAGAACATTTTTTTAAAGAGCAAGTCAAATTTTGTATATTCTGGTGAATTTTAGTGAGTATGAAGCCCTCTGAAACAAAGAAAACACACTTCAAACTGTGGGGGTCCGGGGATCTCCCCCAGAATTTTTTAAAAGAGCAAGTCAAATTTTGTATATTCTGGTGAATTTTAATGAGTATGAAGCCCACTGAAACAAAGAAAACACACTACAAACTGTCTTGTTGTACATGCAAATTACAATGACAAAGGTGATTCTGATTCTTCTGATTATTATTATTAATATATAAATAAAAAATAAATAAAAAATTACAATTCGTAATACATTTGATGCTTTTACGACAACAAATGCTAAGCCATTATTTATTATACAGAAAACATGCACACAAACTGTACATGTTTTCTGTAACAGAAAATACGAACAGCTTAATGCTAACTTTAACATTGAAAACGCCATAGACATGCTAAGGCGTTAGCATCGGTCCCGTTTTTAAGTTATAAAATACATCTATCAACTGTTTCAGAAGAACAGGTCGGGTCAAAATATCCATCCATCCATTTTCTTCCGCTTTATCTGGACGTGGGGAAAAATTAAGAAAAAGCGAAATAATACGAGGGCTGTCCGTAAAGTATAGGTCCTTTTTATTTTTTTCAAAAACTATATGGATTTCATTCATATGTTTTTACGTCAGACATGCTTGAACCCTCGTGCGCATGCGTGAGTTTTTCCACGCCTGTCGGTGACGTCATTCGCCTGTGAGCACTCCTTGTGGGAGGAGTCGTCCAGCCTCTCGTCGGAATTCCTTTGTCTGAGAAGTTGCTGAGAGACTGGCGCTTTGTTTGATCAAAATTTTTTCTAAACCTGTGAGACACATCGAAGTGGACATGGTTCGAAAAATTAAGCTGGTTTTCAGTGAAAATTTTAACAGCTGATGAGAGATTTTGAGGTGATTTTGTCGCTTTAAGGACTTTTCACGGTGCGAGACGTCGCGCTGCGCTCTCAGGCAGCGTCATCAGCCTGTTCAAGCTGAAAACCTCCACATTTCAGGCTCTATTGATCCAGGACGTCGTGAGAGAACAGAGAAGTTTCAGAAGAAGTCGGTTTCAGCATTTTATCCGGATATTCCACTGTTAAAGGAGATTTTTTTAATGAAAGACGTGCGGACGGGTCCGCGCATCGGGACGCAGCCGACGCGGCGGCACAGGAAAAACACCTCCGTGTTGATAACCATTTGTTAAAATCCAGTTGGCTTTTGATGGCTTTCAGTGGAGTGAGTATATGAGAAATTGTTTATCAGCTGGAGATGTTCCAACTTGTCCTTAAGGCTTCCAGCAGAGGTGTTTTTCCTGTGGCGGAGCGTCGCGGCGGCTGCGAGCCGACGCTGCAATCCGCCCGCAAGTCTTTCATTAAAAAAAATCTCCTTTAACAGTGGAACATCCGGATAAAATGCTGAAACCGACTTCTTCTGAAACTTCTCTGTTCTCTCACGACGTCCTGGATCAATAGAGCCTGAAATGTGGAGGTTTTAAGCTTGAAACAGGCTGACGACGGCAGCTGAGAGCGCTGCGCAACGTCTCGCACCGTGAAAAGTCCTTAAAGCGACAGAATCACCTCAAAATCTCTCATCAGCTGTTAAAATTTTCACTGAAAACCAGCTTAATTTTTCGAACCGTGTCCACTTCGATGTGTCTCACAGGTTTAGAAAAAACAAAGCGCCAGTCTCTCAGCAACTTCTCAGACAAAGGAATTCCGACGAGGGGCTGGACGACTCCTCCCACAAGGCGTGCTCACAGGCGAATGACGTCACCGACAGGCGTGGAAAAACTCACGCATGCGCACGAGGGTTCAAGCATGTCTGACGTAAAAACATATGAATGAAATCCATATAGTTTTTGAAAAAAATAAAAAGGACCTATACTTTACGGACAGACCTCGTACAACAAACCATCGAAGCAGTGATTCGAATTAATGCTTCATTGGTTCGAAGCAAAGCCACGCCCTGCTCTACTTGGGGGGTGTCTGCCAATGTTCCCATGAAGACAGGGAGGAGAAGGACCGTGGCTCATGGCAAGCAGTAAACAGAGCAGAGAGGAGTGAAAATTCACAGTCCCTTCCTCCGCAGTCCATGCTGACATTGCTGCTGCTCTGATTAGGTGTACAGACAGAGATGTGAGAAATATTTGGTGTGTTTGGAGTGTGTATTATTTGGTGGAGTACTTAGCGTGTGGCTAGTGTGGTGGTGTTTTTCTTTTGTAAAAATGAGGTGTCTTATGAATGTTTAGTGCTTCAGTTTTTTTTTTTTTAACACTGGAGCAAGACGGAGTGCGCAGCGCATTGTCAGAGTCTGAACAAGACAGTGAGGATTCTGATGATGAAGGAGATGATCCCTCTTTTGTTCTGGACGAGGAACAAGAGCAGGTGGATCCACCGATGTGCACACAGACCTCCACAGTGGGTCGGATCATGCGCTTCCTGGAAGGCAGAGCAGGATGCAGACACACTGCTCCAGTGGTGGCTCCAGGCGTGTTTTGTTTAAAGCCTCAACGTTAGCTTCGGTTCATTTTGTTCTTTCATCCCTTTTGCGCTGATTTCGCAGGATATTCAGTGGTGGGAAATGTTAAACGCTCATTTGTCCACTTTTTCTTGATGATTCGTGTCTTTTTACTTTTTTCCCTTCATTCAGGAATCATCGTACGTGTCACCAGGCCATAAGGAAAGTTTAGCCAACATATTACAACATAATTTATCTGATCACAACACTGACACACTAACGTGTGACATGCCGCTTACCAGAGCCCACTGTGGCCTGATTAAAAATAAATAAATCCAGAAATTTGCTTTATTTTCTTGTAAATTTTCCCCCTGGAGCAAACCTGCACCTTTATCATTTCAGAGAATATTCAAGTCAGTTTCCCCTCATTAACCAAATTTACCACATTAATCTCTGACAGACAATCTTTTAGTCCTAATAAACCATGACATCACCACGAGGACACGAACACAAGCTGTTACAGCTGATCCGCTAACAATGCTAACAATACTTCACTTCAGAAACATTCACTGAATAGGTTCTGAGAACATGTCTGGCGAGCGCACACAGTGCACAGGTCCTTCTGGTCCAAAGGGCCAGACTGCAGCCTGCAGCTTCTATGTTCACCTCATTGTGATGCACGTGCACACTGGCTGAGGTGCACTCATGCACTTTGTACTCATGTCAGAATAATTAAAATGGGCACGTGCATGCTACCACAATACGTCGCCTGGTGTCTTTGACACGGTGCATCTGTACAAGCACACTTGAAGCAAGGAGAGAAAGAAATTCTCTGAAAATTCAAAGGAATGTCTCAGCAGAGAACAGTTTTTAAGTCGTGCACGTGGTCGTTCAAGGGCAGCCATGCTGTGAAAGGACGTCCAGACTCACCAAAGGCTTGTCCTTGTGTCTGTAGAACACACATCTGCAGTCGAGGTCAGCTGGTCCGGCACAGGCGCGACTCCTCTCATTCCAAACTGTTGCATGTCCTACTTTGGTCCAACGTGCTGGCGTGAGCACGTACATGGACAAAAACCCTGGAAAAGGCAGACATGAATACTTCCTGTGAAAGAGTTGAAGGTTTGGCTCCAGCATGAACAAATAGACCCAAAGGTCAACTCAAAGGTCAAGTCTGCTCCCACCCACTGACTCAGATGGACCACGATGACGAGGACAGGGCAGGTAGTTCAGTGGTTCAGGAGCTCCTGACCTGGGTTTGATTCCTGCTCATGCTGTCATCTGTACCTTTGGACACGAACCTGTTTAGTCTCAGTCCACCCAGCTGTGAACGGGTATCGGGTTTGGACAGGCAGGTAACCTGACTTCAGACCAGTATCCCGTCCAGGCGCGGTGCTAGACTCATCTACTTTTATAAACCCCCAACAGAGGCGCTGCACACAAAAATTCTGAACATTCAAACGAAACAGAACTGTTTCCCGTTACTGTGAAGCATTCAAAAACAGACAGGAGCATCAAGATTTCAGCCAAGAAGACACCCCCCCCATCAGGCGGCGCGAAGCGTGGGGTCGTCATGGTGCAGATGTGGGGTAACACCTGTGTTCTTTCCTGTTCATGCACACAGACTGTCCATCAATGTTCAACAGACTGCAATAAACTCAAAGACTCAGAGACCTGCATCGATCCACACCCGCCCTCCCCAGGGCTGAAACAATTCACCCAATAACTCAAATCATTCAATTACAAAAAATGTTCTTTGCTTCCAGGTTTTGTTTAACGCTGTAGTACATACACCAGGCCTGTATGTGGTGCTGTAATGCTCCCACAAAAAACGGGGAAGAAGACCATAGCGCATAACTAATGTAAGAGCTAATCAACATAGCAGGCAACGCTACAACATTACAAAGCAGAGTAAAATAAAGCCTCAACAGAAAGGGTCCGCGCGCGTCGTCTGAAACGCACTTACTGTGTGGGTATATTTTTTATAACCACAGTCTGGCCCACTGGCTGCTCTCCACCTCCGCAGATGAAGCGAAAGGAAGCGCACTTTAAAAGAATCATGTTGAATTACTCCAGAAAAGAAAATGCCTTTATTCAGATTTGATCAGAGGTTTTGTGGAAACGCTGAAGTATCGACAGAAAAGAAGGAATCTGACTTGGGTTTGAGCTGCACTCTGTACAGCACGTATAAATATACACTAAACACTGAATAAACCACAGCAATAAAAAGTGCAAATGAAATGTACAATAAGAAAAAAAAAGAAAGTCCTGTCTGCAGTCTGGAGTTTTCACAGACCGCCTGGGCTTATGGTTCAGCAAAGCTCCAAAACTCTTAATGACCCAGGAAAAGAGAGAAAGGGAACACCCTAAATTTAAAAATCTGCATGGTGGCACAGCAGCATTGTGCCACTGCTTAGGGAGATATTGATGTTGTTTAAAAACACAAAAGGACTTTTTATCGAATTACTCAAAGAAAAAACTAATAGATAGAATACTCGATTCCAAATATACTGGATAGCTGCAGCCCGAACCCTCCCGGAATGAAGCTGTAATCTTGACAAAAGCAAAAACCACCTGGCACTGCCCTGGGCCCACTGTCTTTACAGTCAGGTCATTGTTCATGTAGCACCGGCTTTCAGACTCGCTAACCTACCGGTAGCATTGTGGCCCACAGCAAGGATGAACTGTGAACATGGCAGCTTGGTTCCACACCTCAGAGACTCAGCGACGTCAGGGATCCAGTGCAGATGAACCTCCCTGTTGAAGGCAACAGAGAACAGGTTTCTGGTTCAGGCATACAGGTGCTCACAGCTCAAACTGAAAAGAGGGCACAGTCAGAGCTAACATCTCCCACAGCGCTCTTCTCAAGTTTGGAATCACTTTGCTTTTTCTCTACTATATTTAATGTGTGTGTTAACGTGTGCCGTTAGCTCCGTGTGTGAGAGCTGTTAACAGCAATACTAAAACATTTATGCCAGGCGAGTCAATTGTCCAAAAAATGCCCTCAGACCCCAGAGGGTTAATGTGCGCTGTTAGCTCCGTGTGTGTGTGGTAATGTGCGCTGTTAGCTCCGTGTGTGTGTGGTAATGTGCGCTGTTAGCTCCGTGTGTGTGTGGTAATGTGCGCTGTTAGCTCCGTGTGTGTGTGTGTGTGTGTGGTAATGTGCGCTGTTAGCTCCGTGTGTGTGGTAATGTGCGCTGTTAGCTCCGTGTGTGTGGTAATGTGCGCTGTTAGCTCCGTGTGTGTGGTAATGTGCGCTGTTAGCTCCGTGTGTGTGTGTGTGTGTGTGAGGTAATGTGCGCTGTTAGCTCCGTGTGTGTGTGTGTGTGTGTGAGGTAATGTGCGCTGTTAGCTCCGTGTGTGTGTGTGTGTGTGTGTGTGAGGTAATGTGCGCTGTTAGCTCCGTGTGTGTGGTAATGCGCGCTGTTAGCTCCGTGTGTGTGGTAATGTGCGCTGTTAGCTCCGTGTGTGTGGTAATGTGCGCTGTTAGCTCCGTGTGTGTGGTAATGCGCGCTGTTAGCTCCGTGTGTGTGGTAATGTGCGCTGTTAGCTCCGTGTGTGTGGTAATGTGCGCTGTTACCTCCGTGTGTGTGTGTGTGTGGTAATGTGCGCTGTTACCTCCGTGTGTGTGTGTGTGTGGTAATGTGCGCTGTTAGCTCCGTGTGTGTGTGTGTGTGGTAATGTGCGCTGTTAGCTCCGTGTGTGTGTGTGTGTGTGTGTGGTAATGCGCGCTGTTAGCTCCGTGTGTGTGTTAATGCACGCTGTTAGCTCCGTGTGTGTGTGTTAATATGCGCTGTTAGCTCCGTGTGTGTGGTAATGTGCGCTGTTAGCTCCGTGTGTGTGGTAATGTGCGCTGTTAGCTCCGTGTGTGTGTGTGTGTGTGTGAGGTAATGTGCGCTGTTAGCTCCGTGTGTGTGGTAATGCGCGCTGTTAGCTCCGTGTGTGTGGTAATGTGCGCTGTTAGCTCCGTGTGTGTGGTAATGTGCGCTGTTAGCTCCGTGTGTGTGGTAATGCGCGCTGTTAGCTCCGTGTGTGTGGTAATGTGCGCTGTTAGCTCCGTGTGTGTGGTAATGTGCGCTGTTACCTCCGTGTGTGTGTTAATGCGCGCTGTTAGCTCCGTGTGTGTGTGTTAATATGCGCTGTTAGCTCCGTGTGTGTGTGTGTGTGTGTGTGTGTGGTAATGTGCGCTGTTAGCTCCGTGTGTGTGTGTGTGTGGTAATGTGCGCTGTTAGCTCCGTGTGTGTGTGTGTGTGGTAATGTGCGCTGTTAGCTCCGTGTGTGTGTGTGTGTGGTAATGTGCGCTGTTAGCTCCGTGTGTGTGTGTGTGTGTGGTAATGTGCGCTGTTAGCTCCGTGTGTGTGTGTGTGTGTGTGGTAATGTGCGCTGTTAGCTCCGTGTGTGTGTGTGTGTGTGGTAATGTGCGCTGTTAGCTCCGTGTGTGTGTGTGGTAATGCACGCTGTTAGCTCCGTGTGTGTGTGTTAATATGCGCTGTTAGCTCCGTGTGTGTGTGTTAATATGCGCTGTTAGCTCCGTGTGTGTGTGTTAATATGCGCTGTTAGCTCCGTGTGTGTGTGTGTGGTAATGTGCGCTGTTAGCTCCGTGTGTGTGTGTGTGGTAATGCACGCTGTTAGCTCCGTGTGTGTGTGTTAATATGCGCTGTTAGCTCCGTGTGTGTGTGTGGTAATGTGCGCTGTTAGCTCCGTGTGTGTGTGTGTGTGTGTGTGGTAATGTGCGCTGTTAGCTCCGTGTGTGTGTGTGTGTGTGTGGTAATGTGCGCTGTTAGCTCCGTGTGTGTGTGGTAATATGCGCTGTTAGCTCCGTGTGTGTGTGGTAATATGCGCTGTTAGCTCCGTGTGTGTGTGTGTGGTAATATGCGCTGTTAGCTCCGTGTGTGTGTGTGTGGTAATGTGCGCTGTTAGCTCCGTGTGTGTGTGTGTGGTAATGCACGCTGTTAGCTCCGTGTGTGTGTGTTAATATGCGCTGTTAGCTCCGTGTGTGTGTGGTAATGTGCGCTGTTAGCTCCGTGTGTGTGTGTTAATATGCGCTGTTAGCTCCGTGTGTGTGTGTGTGGTAATGTGCGCTGTTAGCTCCGTGTGTGTGTGTGTGGTAATGCACGCTGTTAGCTCCGTGTGTGTGTGTGTGGTAATGTGCGCTGTTAGCTCCGTGTGTGTGGTAATGTGCGCTGTTAGCTCCGTGTGTGTGTGTGTGGTAATGCGCGCTGTTAGCTCCGTGTGTGTGTGTTAATATGCGCTGTTAGCTCCGTGTGTGTGTGTGTGGTAATGTGCGCTGTTAGCTCCGTGTGTGTGTGTGTGGTAATGTGCGCTGTTAGCTCCGTGTGTGTGTGTGTGTGGTAATGTGCGCTGTTAGCTCCGTGTGTGTGTGTGTGTGGTAATGTGCGCTGTTAGCTCCGTGTGTGTGTGTGTGGTAATGTGCGCTGTTAGCTCCGTGTGTGTGTGTGTGTGGTAATGTGCGCTGTTAGCTCCGTGTGTGTGTGTGTGGTAATGTGCGCTGTTAGCTCCGTGTGTGTGTGTGTGTGTGTGTTAATATGCGCTGTTAGCTCCGTGTGTGTGTGTGTGGTAATGTGCGCTGTTAGCTCCGTGTGTGTGTGTGTGTTAATATGCGCTGTTAGCTCCGTGTGTGTGTGTGTGGTAATGTGCGCTGTTAGCTCCGTGTGTGTGTGTGTGTGGTAATGTGCGCTGTTAGCTCCGTGTGTGTGTGTGTGTGGTAATGTGCGCTGTTAGCTCCGTGTGTGTGTGTGTGGTAATGCACGCTGTTAGCTCCGTGTGTGTGTGTTAATATGCGCTGTTAGCTCCGTGTGTGTGTGTGTGGTAATGTGCGCTGTTAGCTCCGTGTGTGTGTGTGTGTGGTAATGTGCGCTGTTAGCTCCGTGTGTGTGTGTGTGTGGTAATGTGCGCTGTTAGCTCCGTGTGTGTGTTAATATGCGCTGTTAGCTCCGTGTGTGTGTGTGTGGTAATGTGCGCTGTTAGCTCCGTGTGTGTGTGTGTGTGGTAATGTGCGCTGTTAGCTCCGTGTGTGTGTGTTAATATGCGCTGTTAGCTCCGTGTGTGTGTGTGTGGTAATGCACGCTGTTAGCTCCGTGTGTGTGTGTTAATATGCGCTGTTAGCTCCGTGTGTGTGTGTTAATATGCGCTGTTAGCTCCGTGTGTGTGTGTGTGGTAATGTGCGCTGTTAGCTCCGTGTGTGTGTGTGTGGTAATGTGCGCTGTTAGCTCCGTGTGTGTGTGTGTGTGGTAATGTGCGCTGTTAGCTCCGTGTGTGTGTGTGTGGTAATGCACGCTGTTAGCTCCGTGTGTGTGTGTTAATATGCGCTGTTAGCTCCGTGTGTGTGTGTTAATGTGCGCTGTTAGCTCCGTGTGTGTGTGTGTGTGGTAATGTGCGCTGTTAGCTCCGTGTGTGTGTGTGTGGTAATGCACGCTGTTAGCTCCGTGTGTGTGTGTTAATATGCGCTGTTAGCTCCGTGTGTGTTACCGTTCGTCCTCCAGCTCTCTGTAGATTTCTTCATCTTCTTCCTGAACGGCTCGAGAAAAAACCGACAGAACTTCTCCAAAAAACGTCGCCATCATCCGCGTCTAAACAACTACATTTCACAATAAGAGTCCGCAGCCACCTCTCTCCTTCACAATAAGAGTCTGCATCCACAGCTCTGCTTCACAATAAGAGTCCACATCCATCTCTCAACTTCACAATAAGAGTCTGCATCCACATCTCTGCTTCACAATAAGAGTCCACATCCATCTCTCTTCTTCACAATAAGAGTCTGCATCCACATCTCTGCTTCACAATAAGGCTGAGTCTCAATTCTTCCTCTCTTACCCCTTCCCCTCCGTTTTGCACGAGGGACAGAGGGGTGTCTCAATTCTCTTTTTGGAGCGAGGCGGAGGGGAAGGCGAAGAGCTTCAAACCCCTCCGTTTGGAGGTGTAGGAGGAGCTTACTGCTCTCTCCGAAAAACAAACATTGCGCCAAAAGAGCCGCACAAATGAAGCGGCTTTCATTACAAATTACGCTGTTTAGAAAGTTATAACTTGCCAAAAAACTTTACAGACTGTTGTCTATGACAGTAACGTGTCTGCTGCTGGATGTATGTTGTGTATATTGTCGTTCTGAAGAATATCGTAACTTCACTCGTGCGCTGAGGCGTTATAATGCACATAAACACAAACGCTACGATAAGACTCTTTTATATCTCACAATGGAGAAAATCATGATAAAAGATAAGCAGGTTAATTTGTCTGTTCATAAATCTTTGGATAATAGCGCCCCCTGCTGTTGGATTTCAAGGTCTGTAACACGTGTGTGTATTTAGTAAACAAACAGGAGCCCTGAACACACTCGACTCCTAATAAACTTTCAGGCAGAAAATGAGAAGTTTCATCAATGGAAATAAGTTGGAAAATATATACAGACGCACATGTACATGTGTAACACATAACCTGACGTCCTGACAGACTGATATTATTTGTCAAGGAACTTTCTAAAGGAAATAGAGCTGGATGCAAAAAATGGGAGAATTTGAAAAAGAAATATTAACTGAACTAGATGCAGCCCAAAACATACATACAGGTGCTGGTCATATAATTAGAATATCATGAAAAAGTGGATTTATTTCAGTAATTCCAGTCAAAAAGTCAAACTTGTATAATGTATACATTCATTGCACACAGACTGATATAGTTCGTGTTTATTTTAAATAAATAAATTGTTTTCCTGTTTTATCATTAGTATTTTATATGATTGTGTGTCTTATTATTTTTATTATTTTACTTCTTTTACTTATTTATGTTTAAATTTTTTTTATTGTGTTTTAATCTTATTTCATTTTATTCTGCTTTTAAATGATGTTTGTAAAGCGCCTTGAGGCGATTAGTCGTGATTTGTCGCTATATAAATTGATAAATTATTATCATAAATTATTTTAATTACTAATTCATTAATTACTAATCAATCAATTAATGATTAATCAAAGAATATTAATTATTATTATTGATTAATTACTAGTATCATTAACATTAATAAATTACTAATCAATTAATTATTAATACTATTAATTATTATTATTATTATTATTATAAATTCCAAATTAATTAAATTAATTAAAATTACATGATTGCAATGCGTCAAAGAAATCTGCGACTTCTATTTCTTTGCATTTATGCAGAAAGGCAAGAAAATAAAAAGAGCAAACAGGCTACTGCAACAAGTTGCATTTCGGTTGCCATGGTAACAAACAGTGAAGATGGCAGATTGACACGGGCAGTTTTTTTGTTCTCCTAAGGTGGAGGGGTGTCTCAGTTCATAGGATTACAGGCATACCCCTTCACCTTACCCCTTGTTTTAAAGGGGTAGGGGTATGGCCAAGGGGAAGGGGTACAAAAGAGAATTGAGATTGGGGGTAAGAGTCCGCATCCACATCTCTACTTCACAATAAGAGTCCGCATCCACATCTCTACTTTACAATGACTCCCCATTCACCTCTTTCCTTCACAATAAGAGTCCTCATCCACCTCTCTCCTTCACAATAAGAGTCAGCATCCACATCTCTACTTCACAATAAGAGTCCGCATTCACCTCTTTCCTTCACAATAAGAGTCCGCATCCACATCTCTACTTCACAATAAGAGTCCGCATCCACATCTCTACTTCACAATAAGAGTCTGCATCCACATCTCTACTTCACAATAAGAGTCCGCATCCACATCTCTACTTCACAATAAGAGTCCGCATCCACATCTCTACTTCACAATAAGAGTCCACACCAACAATGCCTTCAGAGCCACACATTCTTTTCTTTCTTTCTTTTTTTCTTTGGAATTTTCCTGCAGCCAACATCCTTTTGGTGCTTTGCTGTCACCTGTTGCATCAGTCCATTATAGTATTTAAAAAACACGACTCCCCCCACTTGACCTCATGTCCAAAATACTGCCCACAGAAACTCTGTTCTACGGAGCCCTGGAAGTGTCATGGCAAAATGTTTTGCATGTGGAGAGAATGTGTGCACGTTTTATGATTATTGTACAGACCTTTAATTGTATTGTGCACTCGTTTTATAATATTGTGTGCACGTTTTAAGCATCGTTTGAGTAAAACAAGGGCACGATCTACTTAAACGTGGCCACAATTTGTAAAATGTGCACTCAGTTATTCAATATTGTCTTGACACATAAATGTTGGGTATTAGTCAACAAACCAGCAGACAGTGTGATACATTTCGCCATTAGAAATGGATCTGATCAGAGTGTATCATCATGGTTTAGGTGCGCACATTTTATTCATTTGCATGCTCAGTTAAAGGAAAACGTGTGCACGAATTATCACGGCCAAGAAAACGTGCCCACATTTATTCATTCGAGTGCTCAATTAAAGGAAAATGTGTGCACGAATTATCACGGCCAGGAAAACGTGCGCACATTTTATTAATTCGAGTGCTCAATTAAAGGAAAATGTGTGCACGAATTATCACGGCCAAGAAAACGTGCCCACATTTATTCATTCGAGTGCTCAATTAAAGGAAAATGTGTGCACGAATTATCACGGCCAAGAAAACGTGCCCACATTTATTCATTCGAGTGCTCAATTAAAGGAAAATGTGTGCACGAATTATCACGGCCAGGAAAACGTGCGCACATTTTATTAATTCGAGTGCTCAATTAAAGGAAAATGTGTGCACGAATTATCACGGCCAAGAAAACGTGCCCACATTTATTCATTCGAGTGCTCAATTAAAGGAAAACGTGTGCACGAATTATCACGGCCAAGAAAACGTGCCCACATTTATTCATTCGAGTGCCCAATTAAAGGAAAATGTGTGCACGAATTATCACGGCCAGGAAAACGTGCGCACATTTTATTCATTCGAGGGCTCAATTAAAGGAAAACGTGCGCACATTTTATTAATTCGAGGGCTCAATTAAAGGAAAACGTGCGCACATTTTATTCATTCGAGTGCTCAATTAAAGGAAAACGTGTGCTTGAATTATCACGGCCAGGAAAACATGTGCACGTTTTATTTATTCAAGGGCTAAATTAAAGGAAAACGTGCGCACGAATTATCACGGCCAAGAAAACGTGCCCACGTTTATTCATTCGAGTGCTCAAATAAAGGAAAACGTGTGCTTGAATTATCACGGCCAAGAAAACGTGTGCACGAATTATCACGGCCAGGAAAACGTGCGCAGGTTTTATTAATTCGAGGGCTCAATTAAAGGAAAATGTGTGCACATTTTATTCATTCGAGTGCTCAATTAAAGGAAAATGTGTGCACGAATTATCACGGCCAAGAAAACGTGCCCACATTTATTCATTCGAGTGCTCAATTAAAGGAAAATGTGTGCACGAATTATCACGGCCAAGAAAACGTGCCCACATTTATTCATTCGAGTGCCCAATTAAAGGAAAATGTGTGCACGAATTATCACGGCCAGGAAAACGTGCGCACATTTTATTAATTCGAGGGCTCAATTAAAGGAAAACGTGCGCACATTTTATTCATTCGAGTGCTCAATTAAAGGAAAACGTGTGCTTGAATTATCACGGCCAGGAAAACATGTGCACGTTTTATTTATTCAAGGGCTAAATTAAAGGAAAACGTGCGCACGAATTATCACGGCCAAGAAAACGTGCCCACGTTTATTCATTCGAGTGCTCAAATAAAGGAAAACGTGTGCTTGAATTATCACGGCCAAGAAAACGTGTGCACGAATTATCACGGCCAGGAAAACGTGCGCAGGTTTTATTAATTCGAGGGCTCAATTAAAGGAAAACGTGTGCACGAATTATCACGGCCAAGAAAACGTGTGAACATTTTATTAATTTGAGGGCTCAATTAAAGGAAAACGTGTGCTTGAATTATCACGGCCAAGAAAACGTGTGCACGTTTTATTAATTCAAGGGCTAAATTAAAGGAAAACGTGTGCACAAATTATCACGGTCAAGAAAACGTGCGGCACATTTTATTAATTCAAGGGCTAAATTAAAGGAAAACGTGCGGCACATTTTATTAATTCAAGGGCTAAATTAAAGGAAAACGTGCGGCACATTTTATTAATTCAAGGGCTAAATTAAAGGAAAACGTGCGCACATTTTATTCATTCGAGTGCTCAATTAAAGGAAAACGTGTGCTTGAATTATCACGGCCAGGAAAACATGCGCACGTTTTATTTATTCAAGGGCTAAATTAAAGGAAAACGTGCGCACGAATTATCACGGCCAAGAAAACGTGCCCACGTTTATTCATTCGAGTGCTCAAATAAAGGAAAACGTGTGCTTGAATTATCACGGCCAAGAAAACGTGTGCACGAATTATCACGGCCAGGAAAACGTGCGCAGGTTTTATTAATTCGAGGGCTCAATTAAAGGAAAACGTGTGCACGAATTATCACGGCCAAGAAAACGTGTGAACATTTTATTAATTTGAGGGCTCAATTAAAGGAAAACGTGTGCTTGAATTATCACGGCCAAGAAAACGTGTGCACGTTTTATTAATTCAAGGGCTAAATTAAAGGAAAACGTGTGCACAAATTATCACGGCCAGGAAAACGTGCGGCACATTTTATTAATTCAAGGGCTAAATTAAAGGAAAACGTCCGGCACATTTTATTAATTCAAGGGCTCAATTAAAGGAAAACGTGCGCACGAATTATCATGGCCAGGAAAACGTGCCCACGTTTTATTCATTTGAGGGCTCAATTAAAGGAAAACGTGCGCACATTTTATTCATTTGCGTGCTCAGTTAAAGGAAAACGTGTGCTTGAATTATCACGGCCAAGAAAACGTGTGCACGTTTTATTAATTCAAGGGCTAAATTAAAGGAAAACGTGTGCACAAATTATCACGGCCAAGAAAACGTGTGCACGTTTTATTAATTCAAGGGCTAAATTAAAGGAAAACGTGTGCACAAATTATCACGGCCAGGAAAACGTGCGGCACATTTTATTAATTCGAGGGCTCAATTAAAGGAAAACGTGCGCACGAATTATCATGGCCAGGAAAACGTGCCCACGTTTTATTCATTTGAGGGCTCAATTAAAGGAAAACGTGCGCACATTTTATTCATTTGCGTGCTCAGTTAAAGGAAAACGTGTGCACGAATTATCACGGCCAGGAAAATGTGCACACACTTTATTAATTTGAGGGCTCAATTAAAGGAAAACATGCGCACATTTTATTCATTCGAGTGCTCAGTTAAAGGAAAATGTGTGCACGAATGATCATGGCCAGGAAAACGTGCGCACGTTTTATTAATTTGAGGGCTCAATTAAAGGAAAACTGTTGTGTGGGCCGCTGAAGATGAGGTACTGCTGGCCCACCACCACTAGAGGGCGCCCTGCCTGGAGTGCGGGCTCCAGGCACCGGAGGGCGCTGCCGCCTTACAGGAGCAGCCAGGATGACAGCTGTCACCCATCACTGGAGACAGCTGATCCCAATCAATAAGGAGGTATATCAGCAGGACGGCATCTCCACCTCATTCGCCAAGATATCGCCTTACCAAAGAGGTAACAATCTCAGCCTACACATACGTGTGACTTTAAGTGTATTCTTGTTGATTATCTGTAGGACAGCTGACTACCAGACAGCATTTGGATAAGTACTCACCTTCCTACACTTCTTGATTGTTGTTGACGAGAGGTGGAGGTGGACTCTCCACCCTCCGTGTTGCTGGGTGCAGCCGCATCCACACCTGACTGTTTCTGTTTCCTGCCAGCAGTACCGGATCCGACGAGTGGAGGCAGTGGCCACCTGGGAATTCGGGACTTGGCGGCTCCAGTATTCCCGGGGTTCGGTGGCAGAGGAAATCGGGTTGGTTCCGGTTCGACTTGGACAGACGTCTCCTATCGTCGAGCCTGCCCACACGACACCGTTGTAATTAAGCTCAATCTCCATATTGTAATCGGTTGTATTTGTTGTGCCTGTTTCACAACAGTAAAAACAGTGTTATTTGACTCCTCCATTGTCCGTTCATTTGCGCCCCCTGTTGTGGGTCCGTGTTCCTACACTTTCACAACAGAAAACGTGTGAACATTTTATTAATTTGAGTGCTCAATTAAAGGAAAACGGGTGCACGAATGATCATGGCCAGGAAAACGTGCGCACGTTTTATTAATTTGAGGGCTCAATTAATGGAAAACGTGTGAACATTTTATTAATTTGAGTGCTCAATTAAAGGAAAACGGGTGCACGAATGATCATGGCCAGGAAAACGTGCGCACGTTTTATTAATTTGAGGGCTCAATTAATGGAAAACGTGTGAACATTTTATTAATTTGAGGGCTCAGTTAAAGACAAACGTGTGAACATTTTATTAATTTGGGGGCTCAATTAAAGGAAAACATGTGAACATTTTATTAATTTGAGGACTCAATTAATGGAAAACGTGTGAACATTTTATTAATTTGAGGACTCAATTAAAGGAAAACGTGTGAACATTTTATTAATTTGGGGGCTCAATTAAAGGAAAACATGTGAACATTTTATTAATTTGAGGGCTCAGTTAAAGACAAACGTGTGAACATTTTATTAATTTGAGGGCTCAGTTAAACGTGTGAACATTTTATTAATTTGAGGGCTCAGTTAATGGAAAACGTGTGAACATTTTATTAATTTGAGGACTCAATTAAAGGAAAACGTGTGAACATTTTATTAATTTGGGGGCTCAATTAAAGGAAAACATGTGAACATTTTATTAATTTGAGGGCTCAGTTAAAGACAAACGTGTGAACATTTTATTAATTTGAGGGCTCAGTTAAAGACAAACGTGTGAACATTTTATTAATTTGAGGGCTCAATTAATGGAAAACGTGTGAACATTTTATTAATTTGAGGACTCAATTAAAGGAAAACGTGTGAACATTTTATTAATTTGGGGGCTCAATTAAAGGAAAACATGTGAACATTTTATTAATTTGAGGGCTCAGTTAAAGACAAACGTGTGAACATTTTATTAATTTGAGGGCTCAGTTAAAGACAAACGTGTGAACATTTTATTAATTTGAGGGCTCAGTTAAAGACAAACGTGTGAACATTTTATTAATTTGAGGGCTCAATTAAAGGAAAACGGGTGCACGAATGATCATGGCCAGGAAAACGTGCACACGTTTTATTAATTTGAGGGCTCAATTAAAGGAAAACGTGTGAACATTTTATTCATTTGAGTGCTCAATTAAAGGAAAACGTGTGCTTGAATTATCACGGCCAAGAAAACGTGTGCACGTTTTATTAATTCAAGGGCTAAATTAAAGGAAAACGTGTGCACAAATTATCACGGTCAAGAAAACGTGTGCCCGTTTTATTCATTCGAGGGCTCAATTAAAGGAAAACGTGTGCACGAATTATCACGGCCAGGAAAACGTGCGGCACATTTTATTAATTCGAGGGCTCAATTATAGGAAAACGTGTGCACGTTTTATTCATTCGAGGGCTCAATTAAAGGAAAACGTGTGCACGAATTATCATGGCCAGGAAAACGTGCCCACGTTTTATTCATTTGAGGGCTCAATTAAAGGAAAACGTGCGCACATTTTATTCATTTGCGTGCTCAGTTAAAGGAAAACGTGTGCACGAATTATCACGGCCAGGAAAACGTGCGCACGTTTTATTAATTTGAGGGCTCAATTAAAGGAAAACGTGTGCACGAATTATCATGGCCAGGAAAATGTGCGCACACTTTATTAATTTGAGGGCTCAATTAAAGGAAAACGTGCGCACATTTTATTCATTCGAGTGCTCAATTAAAGGAAAATGTGTGCACGAATTACCATGGCCAGGAAAACGTGCGCACGTTTTATTAATTTGAGGGCTCAATTAAAGGAAAACGTGTGAACATTTTATTAATTCGAGGGCTCAATTAAGTGAAAACGTGTGCACGAATTATCACGGCCAGGAAAACGTGTGAACATTTTATGAATTCGAGGGCTCAATTAAGGGAAAACGCGTGCACGAATTATCACGGCCAGGAAAACTTGTGAACATTTTATGAATTCGAGGGCTCAATTAAGGGAAAACGTGTGCACGAATTATCACGGCCAGGAAAACGTGCGCAGGTTTTATTAATTCGAGGGCTCAATTAAAGGAAAACGTGTGCACGAATTATCACGGCCAAGAAAACGTGCGCAGGTTTTATTAATTCCAGGGCTCAATTAAAGGAAAACGTGTGCACGAATGATCACGGCCAAGAAAACGTGTGCAGGTTTTATTAATTCCAGGGCTCAATTAAAGGAAAACGTGTGCACGAATTATCACGGCCAAGAAAACGTGCGCACGTTTTATTAATTCGAGGGCTCAATTAAAGGAAAACGTGTGCACGAATTATCACGGCCAGGAAAATGTGCACACATTTTATTAATTCGAGGGCTAAATTAAAGGAAAACGTGTGCACGAAGTATCACGGCCAAGAAAACGTGCGCACATTGTATTCATTCAAATGCTCAATTAAAGGAAAACGTGCGCACATTTTATTAATTCGAGTGATCAATTAAAGGAAAACGTGTGCACGAATTATCATGGCCAGGAAAACGTGCACACATTTTATTAATTTGAGGGCTCAATTAAAGGAAAACGTGTGCACGAAGTATCACGGCCAAGAAAACGTGCCCACGTTTATTCATTCAAGTGCTCAATTAAAGGAAAACGTGCGCACATTTTATTCATTTGCGTGCTCAGTTAAAGGAAAACGTGTGCACGAATTATCACGGCCAAGAAAACGTGCCCACGTTTATTCATTCGAGTGCTCAATTAAAGGAAAACGTGTGCTTGAATTATCACGGCCAGGAAAACGTGTGCACGTTTTATTAATTCAAGGGCTAAATTAAAGGAAAACGTATGCACGAATTATCACGGCCAGGAAAACGTGCGCACGTTTTATTAATTTGAGGGCTCAATTAAAGTTAAACGTGTGCACGAATTATCATGGCCAGGAAAACGTGCGCACGTTTTATTAATTTGAGGGCTCAATTAAAGGAAAACGTTTGCACGAATTATCATGGCCAGGAAAACGTGCACACACTTTATTAGTTCGAGGGCTCAATTAAAGGAAAACGTGCGCACATTTTATTCACTTGAGTGCTCAATTAAAGGAAAACGTGTGCACGAATTATCATGGCCAGGAAAACGTGTGCACGTTTTATTAATTTGAGGGCTCAATTAAAGGAAAACGTGTGAACATTTTATTAATTCGAGGGCTCAATTAAGGGAAAACGTGTGCACGAATTATCACGGCCAGCAAAACGTGCGCAGGTTTTATTAATTCCAGGGCTCAATTAAAGGAAAACGTGTGCACGAATGATCACGGCCAAGAAAACATGCGCACGTTTTATTAATTCCAGGGCTCAATTAAAGGAAAACGTGTGCATGAATTATCACTGCCAGGAAAATGTATGAACATTTTATTAATTTGAGTGCTCAGTTAAAGGAAAACGTGTGCACGAATGATCATGGCCAGGAAAACGTGCGCACGTTTTATTAATTCCAGGGCTCAATTAAAGGAAAACGTGCGCACATTTTATTCATTTGCGTGCTCAGTTAAAGGAAAACGTGTGCACGAATTATCACGGCCAAGAAAACGTGCCCACGTTTATTCATTCGAGTGCTCAATTAAAGGAAAACGTGTGCTTGTATTATCACGGCCAGGAAAACGTGTGCACGTTTTATTAATTCAAGGGCTAAATTAAAGGAAAACGTGTGCACGAATTATCACGGCCAGGAAAACGTGCGCACATTTTATTAATTGGAGGGCTCAATTAAAGGAAAACGTGTTTCTGAAAAAAATCTGATGGAAAAAAAGCCCAAATCATTCCACCATTTCCTGACAATGAAAATCCGCCGAGGGGGTGGACCACTCCTCACTCAAAGCCTGCTCACAGGCGAATGATGCAACCGACAGGCGTGGAAAAACTCACGCATGCGCACGAGGGTTCAAGCTTGTCTGACGCAATCACACGTGATTCAAATCCATATGGTTGTTGAAAAAAATAATAAGGTCGGATACTTTTCTAATAGACCTCATATTTATATAGCGCCAAATCACAACAAACAGTTGCCCCAAGGCACTTTATATTGTAAGGCAAAAGCCATACAATAATTACAGAAAAACCCCAACGGTCAAAACGACCCCTTATGAGCAAGCACTTGGCGACAGTAACAGGCAGAAACCTCCAGCAGAACCAGGCTCAGGGAGGGGCAGTCTTCTGCTGGGACTGGTTGGGGCTGAGGGAGAGAACCAGGAAAAAGACATGCTGTGGAGGGGAGCAGAGATCGATCACTAATGATTAAATGCAGAGTGGTGCATACAGAGCAAAAAGAGAAAGAAACACTCAGTGCATCATGGGAACCCCCCAGCAGTCTAAGTCTATAGCAGCATAACTAAGGGATGGTTCAGGGTCACCTGATCCAGCCCTAACTATAAGCTTTAGCAAAAAGGAAAGTTTTAAGTCTAATCTTAAAAGTAGAGAGGGTGTCTGTCTCCCTGATCTGAATTGGGAGCTGGTTCCACAGGAGAGGAGCCTGAAAGCTGAAGGCTCTGCCTCCCATTCTACTCTTACAAACCCTAGGAACTACAAGTAAGCCTGCAGTCTGAGAGCCAAGCGCTCTATTGGGGTGATATGGTACTATGAGGTCCCTAAGATAAGATGGGACCTGATTATTCAAAACCTTATAAGTAAGAAGAAGAATTTTAAATTCTGTTCTAGAATTAACAGGAAGCCAATGAAGAGAGGCCAATATGGGTGAGATATGCTCTCTCCTTCTAGTCCCCGTCAGTACTCTAGCTGCAAAAAAACAGGAAATTAGAGGTCATCCATGTCTTTATGTCTGTAATGTTGTGTGGGCTGCTGAAGAGGAGGTACTGCTGGCCCACCACCACCAGATGGCGCCCTGCTTGAAGTGCGGGCTTCAAGCAGAGAGGGCGACATAGCAACCGGGAGTGACAGCTGTCACTCGTCATCAGCACCAGCTGTCACTCATCCACATCACATCACCACCACCATGAAGGCCGGACTGCAACTCCACCTCCCCGCCGAGAAATCAGCTACCAGAAGAGGTAATTTTCTCTGCTGAAGTAAAACATTGAGTAATAATCTGAACTTCTTTGCAGCCGTTTTCCTGTGGTGTTGCCTTATCTGTGGGATTGGCGTTTGGTGTGATCAGCGACGGCTTCGCTTCACACCCCAACCAGATAAGTGGTTAGACAGGAGCTGCACGAGTGTGTGATTGGAGGTGGAGGTGCTCCCTCCCAAAAGAACACAGACTGTGGGATTACTGAGTGTGCGAACTCACACTCATCTATACTGTTTCTGTTCTCTGCCAGCAGTACCAGGTCTGACAGCTGGAGACGGTGGCCACCTGGGGATCCAGGACTTGGCGGCTCCAGTGTTCTTCAGAGCCGTTGGCGGTGAGGGCCGTGTGGGATCCGGCTCGGTTCTGGACAGACGTCTCCTATCCTCAAGCCTGCCCACACGTCACTCAACATATAATTGTTTCTAGTACCAAAACTGTATTTGTCTGTATTCCGTTGTGCACTTCACAACATTAAAATTGTTACTGTTTGGCTTATCCATTGCCCGTTCATTTAACGCCCCCTGTTGTGGGTCCGTGTTCCTACATCTTCACAACAGGATTTCTCGGCCAGCGTCATGGATCCTGAGGGACGTCAACCATCGCTTGAACAGCCAATGGAAGAGCGAGGTGCACAGGCGTCAGCAGGAGGCGTGTTAGGTGAGCTGCAGCAAATCTTAACCGCTTTCACTGCTTGGTTGGACTTAGTCACCGAGCAGAGCGTTATTCTCAATCGGAGGATGGAGGCTCTCACCACCCAGGTGGAAGCGCGTGCTCAGGGCGCTGCTGCAGCACCTCCTCCTGCTGACCGAATGCCAGACACAGACGTTCCACTGGTCGTTCAACGAACCCCCCCACCTTCCCCTGAAGCATACATAAGCCCTCCGGAGCCATACGGAGGCTGTGTTGAGATGTGCGCGGACTTCTTGATGCAGTGCTCGCTCATCTTTTCACAGCATCCCGTCATGTACGCGTCAGACGCTAGCCGGGTGGCTTACGTTATAAATTTGCTTCGAGGAGAGGCACGCGCCTGGGCTACGGTGCTCTGGGAGCAGAATTCACGGCTCCTAACGACATATACTGGGTTGGTGAGGGAGTTCCGACAGGTGTTCGACCACCCTCATAGAGGCGAGACCGCTTCAAGCGTGCTGCTGTCGATAAGACAGGGGTGTCGGAGCGCAGCGAAGTATGCAGTCAACTTCCGCATTGCGGCAGCGTGAGCTGGCTGGAATGCTGTTGCGCTCCGCGCCGCCTTTGTAAACTGACTGTCTCTGGTCCTTAAGGAGCACCTGGTGGCGAAGGACGAGCCGCGGGATTTAGACGGGCTTATCGACCTGGTTATACGGTTAGACAACCGATTAAGAGAACACCGACAGGAGCGAGACGAAGGGCGTGGTCAGGCACAAGCCGTCCCTCTTCCTCCCGGGTCCGAAAAGGAGCCGTCTTCCCCACGCTCCACAGCCAGGGCACTCCACGTGACGACAGCTCCCCCTGCTGATGTTGCTATGGAAACGAGCAGGGCCAAAAGGCGATCAGATCAGAGACAAAGGAGGCTGGTCCGTGTGGAGTGTTTTCTCTGCAGCTCAACCGAGCACACACAGAAAAAATGCCCCAAACGGTCAATACAGCAGCACTCGTCCTTAGAGACTGGGCTAAGGGTGGGTCACAATACCCACGTGGGGAGACCCCGAAAATCTGCACGCATCCCAGTCACGATCCTGAGTGGGGATCTAACCCTTCACGCCCCAGCACTGGTGGACACGGGGTCGGAGGGGAATCTGATGGACAGCAGATGGGCAAAGGAAGCCGGGCTCCCTCTAGTGGCTGTACCTTCACCTTTGAAGGTACGGGCACTAGATGGCACCCTTCTTCCATTAATCACACACCAGACACAGCCAGTGACATTGGTGGTGTCTGGTAATCACAGGGAGGAGATTGTGTTTTATGTAACACCTTGTACCTCCCGTGTGATATTGGGTTATCCTTGGATGATAAAACACAATCCCCGGATTGATTGGCCGTCTGGGGTTGTGGCTCAGTGGAGTGAAACCTGCCACTGGGACTGTCTCAAATCCTCGGTTCCGCCTGGTGTGACAGCTAGTGAGGAGGTTAAAGTCCCCCCCCAATCTGACGGCGGTGCCAAGTGAGTACCACGATCTTGCTGACGTTTTCAGCAAAGATCTGGCGCTCACCCTTCCCCCGCACCGTTTGTACAATTGTGCCATTGATTTGATCCTGGGCGTTGAGTACCCGTCCAGCAGGCTGTACAACCTCTCACGTCCTGAGCGAGAATCAATGGAGACCTACATCCGGGACTCATTAACTGCCGGGCTGATCCAGAACTCCACCTCCCCGATGGGTGCAGGTTTCTTTTTCGTGGGCAAAAAGGACGGCGGACTCCGTCCATGCATTGATTACAGGGGGCTGAATGAGAACACGGTTCACAACCGATACCCTCTGCCCCTGTTAGTATCAGTGTTCACGCCCCTGCATGGAGCCCAAATTTTCACAAAACTGGATTTTAGGAATGCGTACCACCTGGTTGGGATCCGGAAGGGAGACGAATGGAAGACAGCATTTAACACCCCGTTAGGTCACTTTGAGTACCTGGTCATGCCGTTCGGCCTCACTAACACCCCTGCGATGTTCCAAGCTTTGGTTAATGACGTCTTGCGGGACTTCCTGTATCGGTTTGTCTTCGTATATCTAGACGATATACTCATCTTTTCCCCGGATCCTGAGACTCATGTTACGCATGTACGTCAGGTCCTGCAGCGGTTGTTGGAGAACCGGCTGTTTGTGAAGGGCGACAAGTGCAAGTTCCACCGTACTTCTTTCTCCTTCCTGGGGTTCATCATCTCCTCAAACTCCGTTGCACCCGATCCGGCCAAGGTAGCGGTGGTGAGAGATTGGCCCCAACTAACAAACCGTAGGAAACTACAACAGTTCCTCAGTTTTGCTAATTTTTACCGGAGGTTCATCAAGGGCTATAGTCAGGTGGTGAGCCCCCTGACAGCCCTGACCTCCACTAAAGTCCCCTTCACCTGGTCGGATCGGTGCGAAGCCGCGTTTAGGGAGTTGAAACGCCGGTTCTCGACTGCACCTGTTCTGGTGCAGCCCGATCCAAATCGCCAGTTTATAGTTGAAGTGGACGCCTCTGACTCAGGGATAGGAGCCGTGCTATCCCAGAGCGGGGAGTCCGACAAGGTTCTCCACCCATGTGCCTATTTTTCCCGCAGGTTGACCCTGGCTGAAAGGAATTATGACGTTGGCAATCAGGAACTTCTTGCGGTGAAGGAGGCTCTGGAGGAGTGGAGACACCTGTTGGAGGGAGCTTCGGTACCATTCACGGTTTTCACAGACCATCGGAACCTGGAGTACATCTGGACTGCCAAGCGTCTGAACCCCAGGCAAGCCCGCTGGTCACTGTTCTTCGGGCGTTTTGAATTTCGGATCACATACCGCCCCGGGACGAAGAACCCACGGTCTGACGCCCTGTCCCGGGTGCACGAGGAGGAAGTCAGGACCGAGCTGTCAGACCCAACAGAAACCATCATCCCCGAGTCCACTGTCGTGGCCACCCTCACCTGGGACGTGGAGAAGACCGTCTGGGAGGCCCTGACATGGAACCCGGACCCGGGGACTGGACCGAAGAGCAAAATGTACGTCCCACCAGAGGCCAGGGCTTCCGTTGTGTACTTCACAACATTAAAATTGTTACTGTTTGGCTTATCCATTGCCCATTCATTTAACGCCCCCTGTTGTGGGTCCGTGTTCCTACATCTTCACAACATGTAAGACATGACTGCAGTTTAACTAATTGGTGTATGTCTTCTGGCTTCATGGATAGATAAAGCTGGGTATCATCTGCATAACAATGAAAATTTAAGCAATGCTTTCTAATAACACTGCCTAAGGGAAGCATGTATAAAGTGAATAAAACTGGTCCTAGCACAGAACTCTGTGGAACTCCATAATTAACCTTAGTCTGTGAAGAAGACTCCCCATTTACATGAACAAATTGTAATCTATTAGATAAATATGATTCAAACCACTGCAGTGCAGTGCCTTTAATACCTATGGCATGCTATAATCTCTGTAATAAAATTTTATGGTCAATAGTATCAAAAGCAGCACTGAGGTCTAACAGAACAAGCACAGAGATGAGTCCACTGTCTGAGGCCATAAGAAGATCATTTGTAACCTTCACTAATGCTGTTTCTGTAGTATGATTAATTCTGAAACCTGACTGAAACTCTTCAAATAGACCATTCCTCTGCAGATGATCAGTTAGCTGTTTTACAACTACCCTTTCAAGAATTTTTGAGAGAAAAGGAAGGTTGGAGATTGGCTTATAATTAGCTAAGATAGCTGGGTCAAGTGATGGCTTTTTAAGTAATGGTTTAATTACTGCCACCTTAAAAGCCTGTGGTACATAGCCAACTAATAAAGATAGACTGATCATATTTAAGATCGAAGCATTAATTAATGGTAGGGCTTCCTTGAGCAGCCTGGTAGGAATGGGGTCTAATAGACATGTTGATGGTTTGGAGGAAGTGACTAATGAAAATAACAGACAGAACAATCGGAGAGAAAGAGTCTAGCCAAATACCGGCATCACTGAAAGCAGCCGAACATAAAGATATGTCTTTGGGATGGTTATGAATAATTTTTTCTCTAATAGTTAAAATTTTATTAGCAAAGAAAGTCATGAAGTCATTACTAGTTAAAGTTAAAGGAATACTCGGCTCAATAGAGCTCTGACTCTTTGTCAGCCTGGCTACAGTGCTGAAAAGAAACCTGGGGTTGTTCTTATTTTCTTCAATTAGTGATGAATAGTAAGATGTCCTAGCTTTACGGAGGGCTTTTTTATAGAGCAACAGACTCTTTTTCCAGGCTAAATGAAGATCTTCTAAATTAGTGAGACGCCATTTCCTCTCCAGCTTACGGGTTATCTGCTTTAAGCTGCGAGTTTGTAGGTTATACCATGGAGTCAGGCACTTCTGATTTAAGGCTCTCTTTTTCAGAGGAGCTACAGCATCCAAAGTTGTGCTCAATGAGGATGTAAAACTATTGATGAGATAATCTATCTCACTCACAGAGTTTAGGTAGCTACTCTGCACTGTGTTGGTATATGGCATTGAAGAACATAACAAAGAAGGAATCATATCCTTAAACCAAGTTACAGCGCTTTCAGAAAGACTTCTACTGTAATGAAACTTATTCCCCACTGCTGGGTAGTCCATTAAAGTAAATGTAAATGTTATTAAGAAATGATCAGACAACAGGGGGTTTTCAGGGAATACTGTTAAGTCTTCAATTTCTATGCCATATTGTCAGAACAAGATCTAAAGTATGGTTAAAGTGGTTGGTGGGCTCATTTACATTTTGAGCGAAGCCAACTGAGTCTAATAATAGATTAAATGCAGTGTTGAGGCTGTCATTCTCAGCATCTATGTGGATGTTAAAATTGCCCACTATAATTATCTTATCTGAGCTAAGCACTAAGTCAGACAAAAGGTCTGAAAAATCACAGAGAAACTCACAGAAACGACCAGGTGGACGATAGATAATAACAAATAAAACTGGTTTTTGGGACTTCCAATTTGGATGGACAAGACTAAGAGTCAAGCTTTCAAATTAATTAAAGCTCTGTCTGGGTTTTTGATTAATTAATAAGCTGGAGTGGAAGATTGCTGCTAATCCTCCTCCTCGACCCGTGATTCGAGCATTCTGACAGTGTGACTCGGGGGTGTTGACTCATTTAAACTAACATATTCATCCTGCTGTAACCAGGCTTCTGTAAGGTAGAATAAATCAATATGTTGATCAATTATTATATCATTTACTAAAGACATGGATGACCTCTAATTTCCTGCTTTTAAACGCAGATAAAACTGAAGTTATTGTACTTGGCCCCACAAATCTTAGAAACATGGTGTATAACCAGATCCTTACTCTGGATGGCATTACTCTGACCTCTAGTAATACTGTGAGAAATCTTGGAGTCATTTTTGATCAGGATATGTCATTCAATGCGCATATTAAGCAAATATGTAGGACTGCTTTTTTGCATTTGCGCAATATCTCCATAATTAGAAAGGTCTTGTCTCAGAGTGATGCTGAAAAACTAATTCATGCATTTATTTCCTCTAGGCTGGACTATTGTAATTCATTATTATCAGGTTGTCCTAAACGTTCCCTAAAAAGCCTTCAGTTAATTCAAAATGCTGCAGCTAGAGTACTGACGGGGACTAGAAGGAGAGAGCATATCTCACCCATATTGGCCTCTCTTCATTGGCTTCCTGTTAATTCTAGAATAGAATTTAAAATTCTTCTTCTTACTTATAAGGTTTTGAATAATCAGGTCCCATCTTATCTTAGGGACCTCGTAGTACCATATCACCCCAATAGAGCGCTTCGCTCTCAGACTGCAGGCTTACTTGTAGTTCCTAGGGTTTGTAAGAGTAGAATGGGAGGCAGAGCCTTCAGCTTTCAGGCTCCTCTCCTGTGGAACCAGCTCCCAATTCAGATCAGGGAGACAGACACCCTCTCTACTTTTAAGATTAGGCTTAAAACTTTCCTTTTTGCTAAAGCTTATAGTTAGGGCTGGATCAGGTGACCCTGAACCATCCCTTAGTTATGCTGCTATAGACGTAGACTGCTGGGGGGTTCCCATGATGCACTGTTTCTTTCTCTTTTTGCTCTGTATGCACCACTCTGCATTTAATCATTAGTGATTGATCTCTGCTCCCCTCCACAGCATGTCTTTTTCCTGGTTCTCTCCCTCAGCCCCAACTAGTCCCAGCAGAAGACTGCCCCTCCCTGAGCCTGGTTCTGCTGGAGGTTTCTTCCTGTTAAAAGGGAGTTTTTCCTTCCCACTGTCGCCAAGTGCTTGCTCACAGGGGGTCGTTTTGACCATTGGGGTTTTTCCGTAATTATTGTATGGCTTTGCCTTACAATATAAAGCGCCTTGGGGCAACTGTTTGTTGTGATTTGGTGCTGTATAAATAAAATTGATTTGATTTGATTTAGACAGCCAGCAGAAGGCAGAAAAGTGCTTCAAAAATGTTTTTTTCTGCATTTTTTGTTACAAGCAGGCATCTATGCTAGATCAAGTCCTTATATAGTAAGGTTTCACATCAGGGGCGATGCCAAAAATAAAAATCATTTTTTTGGCCATTTTTGGGCCGAAAAAAAACATTTTTGGGTCAAAATTCAAAAATGGTCCAATCCTTTTGTTGTGTGGGCCGCTGAAGCGGAGGTACTGCTGGCCCACCACCACAAGATGGCGCCCTGCTTGAAGTGCGGGCTTCAAGCACGAGAGGGCGTCGGAGCGACCGGGAGTGACAGCTGTCACTCATCATCCGTACCAGCTGTCACTCATCCACCACTCAACACCATCACCATAAAGGCCGGACTGCAACTCCACCTCCCCGCCGAGAAATCAGCTACCAAGCAAGGTAATTTTCTCTGCTGTGATTATCATTGTCTAAAAACATTGGTCTGTGTGCAGCCGTGTTCCTGTGGGCTCTATCGGAGGCTGGATTGGTGGACAGTGAAAGGACGACGTTCTTCGCCTCTCACTCCATCCAGGAAGGAAACCAACAGGAGCTGCACGGGTGACATTGTTTCTGGAGGTGGAGGTTCTCCCTCCCGGAGGAACTACTCAGGGAACGATTACTGGGTGTGTCTTCACACACCCACTACTAACTGTTTCTGTTTCTGCCAGCAGTACCTGGTCTGCCAGCTGGAGACAGTGGCCACCTGGGACCCAGGACTTGGCGGCTCCGGTGTTCTTCAGATCCGTTGGCGGTGGAAGCCGTGTGGGATCCAGCTCTTCTATGGACAGACGTCTTCTATCCTCGAGCCTGCCCACACGTCACCTTGTGTATGATTGACTGTACTCCTCAACTGCAATTGTCTGTATTCCGTTGGGCAATTCACAACATTAAATAGTTACTTTTTGGCTTAATCCATTGTCCATTCACTTACGCCCCCTGTTGTGGGTCCGTGTCACTACACCTTCCCAACACCTTTTGATATGCATATCAAATTACTCATCTTGATGAGTAGAGTTCAAAAATATATAGTTTGCCCTATTTTTGACCTTGCGTTATGTCACAATGACTGAAAATGTGGAAAGGTCAATGCACTTTTCGTGAAGGGTCAAATTCATAAAATCTGTTACGATGGTCCGATTATGACAATTTTGGTGTCTAATTATATGTTTTCTTAGAATCACATTTTCTGATTCATTAACTTTACACATCATAATTTGCAAGTTCAAGCATCAGAGCCATGAGCTATAAATTGTGTTGTTAATGTAAGTTCCAAGAGGTACCTTTTTTCTCTTGTAATAAATGTAGATCCAAAACTGCATAATTCTGAAATTAGATTACAAATAAACACATTCAAAGGACATTCTATATAAATTCCAAACTGAAAATACTGCATTTTAAGTGTTTTGTTGTGTTCGCTACTTAAAGCAATCAACCTGGGTTTAAACAGCCTTCTGCACGGCACCCACAGGCACCCAACACTGCAACACTGACCACTCTTAAAGCACTTACAGGCTGCAGTCTTGCATTCAACATACCCCATTTTAATTTTTAGTCATGGATTGATGTAGGTAATATAGTATTAAAATACTATTTCTGTAGTATATAATGTTTGCAATTATTACCGTAGTTATAAATAGACTGCACAGAAGTAAGTCAGTAAGCTTATGGAATGTGATACTTGTCAATTATATACCTTGAAGCTATCCAGATGACCATGTGCTTGGAACAATCTTGACTACATTTTCCTATTGAGTTCCACTTTACTTTTCTATATGCAACAACATATTACTGGAAATGAGCAAAATATGTGAAACTTACCTAACAACAGCTACAAAGGGTTGACTTTTATCTCCTCAAACTTCTGAGCAATGGGAGAAAGTTCTTTTCATATGCAAATGTTTACATCCAGCCTGTCACCCATGCATCATGCTGCTTCTTGTATGGAAAGCCACATGGAACATGTTTTACATTTTAAATTGCTTTTTCATGCACTTTTTCTCTCGTAATTGAAATCAATGTTAAATAACCTGTGAATTTTGTAATTTTACGCAGGCAACCTAGTCCGAATATGATTCTGATAAATTGACCATTATCATATACTCTAAAATGTCTTTGTTTTCTTTATTTTGTTTTCTTCATATTCACCAAAATATACATAAATATTAAGTATTTTTGATCTACAATAAATGTGCTCGAGGTGAAATAGGCCTGTTAATATGTATGTCCATAGACCCTAAAGTTCTAGGGTCTATGGACACACCCATTTCAGAACTTCGATTTTCTGACATAATTGTATTTTCATAGCTAAGACTGGCATAATGGTCTATGAAAGTTGTGTTATTGTTTTTCTCATGCAAGAAAACATATAATTAGACACCAAAATTGTCAAAATCGGACCATCATAACAGATTTTATGAATTTGACCCTTCACGAAAAGTGCATTGACCTTTCCGCATTTTCGGTCACTGTGATGTAACACAAGGTCAAAAATAGGTCAAACTATATATTTTTGAACTCTACTCATCAAGATGAGTAATTTGATATGCATATGAAAAGGATTGGACCATTTTTAAATTTTGACCCAAAAATGGGGGGTTTTGGCCCAAAAATGGCCAAAAAATGATTTTTATTTTTGGCATCACTCCTGATGTGAAACCTTACTATATAAGGACTTGATCAAGCATAGATGCCTGCTTGTAACAAAAAAATGCAGAAATTTTTTTTTAAGAACTTTCCTGCCTTCTGCTGGCTGTCTGCTTTACAACACTGTTTGTCCTCTTTGTTCCAGACTAATAAAACAGGTTTGACTTACTACCGGCAATGCGAACCAAGCTCCTGTTGTGGTCGTACAGGGACCGGATAGCCCTTAGCAAAGGACCTCGGGTGTCCTTTGCTAAGGGCTATCGGGTGTCCTTTGCTATCGGGCACTCCCCACAGGGTGCCCCGAGGGACACAGTCGAACGCCTTCTCCAGATCCACAAAACATGTGGACTAGTTGGGCGAACTCCCATGAACCCTCGAGCACCCGATGGAGCGTGTAGAGCTGGTCCAGTGTGCCGCGACCAGGACGAAAACCACACTTCTCCTCCTGAATCTGAGGTTCGACCATCGGTTGAATTCTCCTCTCCAATACTCTGGAATAGACCTTACCGGGGAGGCTGAGGAGTGTGATCCCCCTATAGTTGGAACACACCCTCCAGTCCCCCTTCTTAAACAGAGGGACCACCACCCCGGTCTGCCAATCCAGAGGCACTGTCCCTGATCGCCATGCGATGTTGCAGAGGCGTGTCAACCAAGACAGTCCCACAACATCTAGAGACTTAAGGTACTCAGGACAGATTTCATCCACCCCAGGAGCCTTGCCACCGAGGAGCTTTCTAACCACCTCCGTGACTTCGGCCTGGGTAATGGATGAGTCCGCCTCTGAGTCCCTAGTCTCTGCTTCCTCTTCGGAAGACATGACGATGGGATTGAGGAGATCCTCGAAGTACTCCTTCCACCGCCCGACAACATCCCCAGTCAGGGTCAACAGTTCCCCACCCACACGGTAAACAGTGCTGGTGGAGAGCTGCTTCCGCCTCCTGAGGCGTCGGATGGTTTGCCAGAATCTCTTCAAGGCTGACCGATAGTCCTCCTCCATGTTCTCCCCGAACTCCTCCCAGACCCGAGTTTTTGCCTCTGCGACCGCACGGGCTGCGGCACGCTTGGCCTGCCGGTACCTGTCGGCTGCCTCTGGGGTCCCACCTACCAACAAAGATAAGTAGGACTCCTTCTTCAGCTTGACGGCATCCCTTACTTCCGGCGTCCACCACCGGGTTCGGGGATTGCCGCCGCGACAGGCACCAGAGACCTTGTGACCACAGCTATGAGCGGTCGCATCGACAATGGAGGTGGAGAACATGGTCCACTCGGACTCCATGTCTCCAACCTCCCCCGGGATCTGGGAGAAGCTCTCCCGGAGGTGGGAGTTGAAGACCTCGCTGACAGAGGGTTCCGCCAGTCGTTTCCAGCAGACCCTCACGATACGTTTGGGCCTGTCAGGTCTGACTGGTTTCCTCCCCTCCCAGCGAATCGAACTCACCACCAGGTGGTGATCGGTCGACAGCTCTGCCCCTCTCTTCACTCGAGTGTCCGAGACACGTGGCCGAAGGTCAGATGATACGACTACAAAGTCGATCATTGACCTCTGGCTTAGGGTGTCCTGGTTCCATGTGCACTTATGGACACCCTTGTGCTCGAACATGGTGTTCGTGATGGACAAACTGTGACTAGCACAGAAATCAAACAACTGAACACCACTCGGGTTCAGATTGGGGAGGCCATGCTTCCCGATCACCCCCTCCAGGTCTTACTGTCGCCGCCCATGTGGGTGTTGAAATCCCCCAGGAGAACAATGGAGTCCCCAGTCAAAGCGCTATCTCGTACCCCTCCCAGGGACTCCAGGAAGGTCGGGTACTCTGCACTGCTGCTCGGCCCGTTGGCTGAGACAACGGTGAGAGACCTGTCCCCGACCCGAAGGCATAGGGACGCGACCCTCTTGTTCACCGGAGTGAACTCCAACACATGGCGACTGAGCTGGGGAGCAATAAGCAATGCGACCCCAGCTCTCTGCCTCTCCCCGTGGGCAATGCCAGAAAAATGAAGTGTCCAGCCCCTCTCCAGGAGTTGGGTAGCAGAGCCCAAGCTATGCGTGGAGGTGAGCCCGACTATCTCTAGTCAGTATCTCTCAACCTCCCGCACAAGCTCAGGCTCCTTCCGCCCCAGCGAGGTGACATTCCACGTCCCAACAGCCATGGGCTGTGAGCATGGACTGGGCCGCGGGGCCACCTGCCCTCAACCGCCACCCAATCCTTTCTGCACCCGACCCCCATGGCCCCCTCTGCAGGTGGTGAACCCACAGGAGGGCGGGCCCATGTCGCTCTTTCGGGCTGAGCCCGGCCGGGCCCCATGGGCTAAGGCCCGACCAACAGGCACTCGCGCGCGAGCCCCAACCCCAGGCCTGGCTCCAGGGTGGGGCCCCGGCTCCGCCATACCAGGCGACATCTCGGTACTTGATTTTTTACTGGTCACGGAGGTTCTGACCTGCCCTTAGTCTGACCCGTCACCTAGGACCTGTTTGCCTTGGGAGACCCTACAGGGAGCACAAAGCCCCGGACAACATAGCTCCTAGGATCATCTGGGTACGCAAACTCCCCCACCATGATAAGGTGGCAGCTGGAGGGGGAGCTGTAGCACCTAACGTCAGTAATGAACAAATGAACTGAAGCACCTAACGTCAGTAATGAACAAATGAACTGAAGCACCTAACGACAGTAATGAACAAATGAACTAAAGCACCTAACAGCAGTAATGAACAAATGAACTGAAGCACCTAACGTCAGTAATGAACAAATGAACTGAAGCACCTAACGTCAGTAATGAACAAATGAACTGAAGCACGTAACGACAGTAATGAACAAATGAATTGAAGCACCTAACGTCAGTAATGAACAAATGAACTGAAGCATGTAACGACAGTAATGAACAAATGAACTGAAGCACCTAAAGTCAGTAATGAACAAATGAACTGAAGCACCTAACGACAGTAATGAACAAATGAACTAAAGCACCTAACGTCAGTAATGAACAAATGAACTGAAGCACCTAACGACAGTAATGAACAAATGAACTGAAGCACCTAACGACAGTAATGAACAAATGAACTAAAGCACCTAACGGCAGTAATGAACAAATGAACTGAAGCACCTAACGTCAGTAATGAACAAATGAACTAAAGCACCTAACGGCAGTAATGAACAAATGAACTGAAGCACCTAACGACAGTAATGAACAAATGAACTAAAGCACCTAACGACAGTAATGAACAAATGAACTGAAGCACCTAACGACAGTAATGAACAAATGAACTAAAGCACCTAACGTCAGTAATGAACAAATGAACTAAAGCACCTAACGGCAGTAATGAACAAATGAACTGAAGCACCTAACGACAGTAATGAACAAATGAACTGCAGCACCTAAAGTCAGTAATGAACAAATGAACTAAAGCACCTAACGACAGTAATGAACAAATGAACTAAAGCACCTAACGGCAGTAATGAACAAATGAACTGAAGCACCTAACGTCAGTAATGAACAAATGAACTGAAGCACCTAACGTCAGTAATGAACAAATGAACTAAAGCACCTAAAGTCAGTAATGAACAAATGAACTGAAGCACCTAAAGTCAGTAATGAACAAATGAACTGAAGCACCTTATCACAATTCGCAACAAATATCTGTTACCACTCCTTGACTCAGTATTTGACTCCTTACTCGATGCATCCATATTTACTAAGGTGGACCTGCATATTACCTACCATCTCGTCAGAATAAAGGATGGAAATGAATGGAAGACAGCATTTAACACCCTGTTTTGAGTACCTTGTGCTGCCCTTTGCCCTCAACAGTGCCCAAGCTGTTTTTCATGCTCTTGTTAATGATGTCCTCCCCAACTTTTGTAACCACTTTGTATTTGTCTAGTTGGACGATATTTAGATGTTTTTCCCGTGATATCACTGAACACGTGCGCCATGTCTGTTTGGTGTTACGACTGTTAGACTGTTCACCAGACCACCATCTCGTTCCTAGGGTATGTGTTTCAACAGAATCAGACCAAGTCGGATCCAGCTAAGATTCAAGCAGTGGTCAAATTGCCAGTTCCTTCCAACATAAAACTGCTTGCTCTGTTGATCTCACTTGAACCTCCTACTTTGGATGCTTTTGCCTGTGGCAATTTTTGCAAGACCCTTTTAATGTTGGGCTTTTACCTTTTCTGTTTGTGCCCTCTGCTGTTTCCTTTCCCCCCTGTATGTCTGTTTGTTTTGTCAGTCTAGGCTGGGTGTGGCTGACCTTTTGATATCTTGTACCTGTAATCTGTGCATTTTAAAGACCAGTTCATTCTTTCAATCCTCGCCAGTTCGTTCTGTGATGCAGTTATATGAATTAGACCCCAAAATGCACACAACAGACGCAGCTTCTGCTAAAACGATGAAGTGATTTATTTTACAAAGCCTGCAGTGGTAAGGGTGGTGAGCACATTTGTCCTTGGATGCCAGCAGTTCTGAAGGCTTGGCATGAGCAAACTGGTGGCGAGGCTGAGTACAGTCATCTGAGAAAATATACAGGATGCAAACAAAGTTAAATCCTGTCTCAGAAAAGTTCACACAAACCGATTAATCTGAGAGCTACGAATTAGAGACAAGTGTACTACAGGAGGTAAGTCAACCAACTGGCCCCACAGACACAGTTCAGCAAGCAGTATCCTATCAGGGAGCACTTCTTGGTCAACAAGGTCAGCACATTAAGGCTCTCAGCCACAGGTAAAGATTTGGATTATTGCGAGGTAGAACTCTCTTGTGGGCTGAGGTTATGGACACTAACTCCACTCTCAAATCACTCACATACATAGATTTTCAGAACATATTAAAGACTGCTCAGACCATCCTGATTACTCTGGCACGGCTTGCAGTCGTTTATTGGATCTCACTCAGTGGCTGACAGTTCCCTGGAACTCTGGACTCTGGTGGCAGACACAAGGTGGAATGAGGGAGCTCTAACTGCTTTCAGGCTCCTCTCCTGTGGAACCAGCTCCCAATTCAGATCAGGGAGACAGACACCCTCTCTACTTTTAAGATTAGGCTTAAAACTTTCCTTTTTGCTAAAGCTTATAGTTAGCGCTGGATCAGGTGACCCTGAACCATCCCTTAGTTATGCTGCTATAGACTTAGACTGCTGGGGGGTTCCCATTATGCACTGAGTGTTTCTTTCTGTTTTTGCTCTGTATGCACCACTCTGCATTTAATCATTAGTGATTGATTTCTGCTCCCCTCCACAGCATGTCTTTTTCCTGGTTCTCTCCCTCAGCCCCAACCAGTCCCAGCAGAAGACTGCCCCTCCCTGAGCCTGGTTCTGCTGGAGGTTTCTTCCTGTTAAAAGGGAGTTTTTCCTTCCCACTGTCGCCAAGTGCTTGCTCACAGGGGGTCGTTTTGACCGTTGGGGTTTTTCCGTTATTATTGTATGGCTTTTGCCTTACAATATAAAGCTCCTTGGGGCAACTGTTTGTTGTGATTTGGCGCTATATAAATAAAATTGATTTGATTTGATTTAACTGGGGTATTCCTAAAGGGACTCAATGAGCAGCTTAAAGAGGAGCTGGCGATCCATTCTGTAACCCACCTCCAGACCTGCAGTCCTCATTTCACCTGTTGTGAAAGTGTAGGAACACGGACCCACAACAGGGGGCGCAAATGAACGGACAATGGAGGAGTCAAATAACACTGTTTTTACTGTTGTGAAAAAAGGCACAACAAATACAACCGATTACAATATGGAGATTGAGTCTAATTACAACGGTGTCGTGTGGGCAGGCTCGACGATAGGAGACGTCTGTCCAAGTCGAACCGGAACCAACCCGATTTCCTCTGCCACCGAACCCCGGGAATACTGGAGCCGCCAAGTCCCGAATTCCCAGGTGGCCACTGCCTCCGCTCGTCGGATCCGGTACTGCTGGCAGGAAACAGAAACAGTCAGGTGTGGATGCGGCTGCACCCAGGAGAGTCCACCTCCACCTCTCGTCAACAACAATCAAGAAATGTAGGCAGGTGAGTACCTATCCACACGCTGTCTGATAGTCAGCTGTCCTACAGATAATCACAAGAACACAATTAAAGTCACACGTATGTGTAGGCTGAGTTGGTTACCTCTTTGGTAAGGCGATATCTCGGCAAATGAGGTGGAGATGCCGTCCTGCTGATATACCTCCTTATTGATTGGGATCAGCTGTCTCCAGTGATGGATGACAGCTGTCATCCTGGCTGCTCCCGTAAGGCGGCAGTGCCCTCCGGTGCCTGGAGCCCGCACTCCAGGCAGGGCGCCCTCTAGTGGTGGTGGGCCAGCAGTACCTCCTCTTCAGCAGCCCACACAACAGGACCCCCCCCTCAACGGGCGCCTCCTGGCGCACGACCGGGTTTGTCAGGGTGGCAGTCGGCCAGGAGGGCCGGGTCCAGGATGAAGCCCTTCTTCACCCAGGAGCGTTCTTCGGGGCCGTACCCCTCCCAGTCCACCAGATACTTATCTTAGGGACCTCGTAGTACCATATCACCCCAATAGAGCGCTTCGCTCTCAGACTGCAGGCTTACTTGTAGTTCCTAGGGTTTGTAAGAGTAGAATGGGAGGCAGAGCCTTCAGCTTTCAGGCTCCTCTCCTGTGGAACCAGCTCCCAATTCAGATCAGGGAGACAGACACCCTCTCTACTTTTAAGATTAGGCTTAAAACTTTCCTTTTTGCTAAAGCTTATAGTTAGGGCTGGATCAGGTGACCCTGAACCATCCCTTAGTTATGCTGCTATAGACGTAGACTGCTGGGGGGTTCCCATGATGCACTGTTTCTTTCTCTTTTTGCTCTGTATGCACCACTCTGCATTTAATCATTAGTGATCGATCTCTGCTCCCCTCCACAGCATGTCTTTTTCCTGGTTCTCTCCCTCAGCCCCAACCAGTCCCAGCAGAAGACTGCCCCTCCCTGAGCCTGGTTCTGCTGGAGGTTTCTTCCTGTTAAAAGGGAGTTTTTCCTTCCCACTGTAGCCAAGTGCTTGCTCACAGGGGGTCGTTTTGACCGTTGGGGTTTTACATAATTATTGTATGGCCTTGCCTTACAATATAAAGCGCGTTGGGGCAACTGTTTGTTGTGATTTGGCGCTATATAAAAAAAATTGATTGATTGATTGATTGATACTGAAAACCCCGGCCCATCCGTCGGACGTCGAGGAGCCGGCGCACGGTCCAAGCCGGCTCTCCGTCGATGATCCGGGCAGGAGGTGGCGCCGGACCCGGAGTGCAGAGGGGTGAGGTGTGATGGGGTTTAATCCTGGAGACGTGGAATACTGGATGAATCCGCAGTGAGGCCGGAAGCTGGAGCCTCACTGCAGCGGGATTGATGACCTTGAGTATCTTGTAAGGGCCGATGTATCGTTCTTGCAGTTTTGGGGAGTCCACTTGAAGAGGAATGTCCTTGATGGACAACCACACTTCCTGCCCAGGACGATACGTGGGAGCCGGGGCCCGCCGCCGGTCTGCATGGTTCTTCGCCCTCGTCCGGGCCTTTAACAAAGCAGAACGGGCGGCACGCCACACCCGACGGCACTTCCGTAGGTGGGCCTGGACCGAGGGCACACCGACCTCCCCCTCAACCACCGGAAACAACGGGGGTTGATACCCCAAGCACACCTCGAAAGGGGAGAGGCCGGTGGCTGACGACACTTGACTGTTGTGGGCGTACTCGATCCAGGCCAGGTGGGTACTCCAGGCTGTCGGGTGCGCGGCTGTCACACAGCGTAGGGTCTGCTCCATCTCCTGGTTGGCCCGTTCTGCTTGTCCGTTGGGCAGCGGCTGTAGCAATCCCGATGTCTTGCGGTGGTCGGCCTTGCCCCTGGCGCAGGTGGTACAGGCCTGGATGTAACCCCAGACGTCGGCCTCCAGGGACGCCCACCAGAAGCGCTGCCGGACGACTGCCACGGTTCTTCGCACCCCAGGATGACAGGAGAGCTTAGAACCGTGACAGAAGTCCAGAACTGCAGCCCTGGCTTCTGGTGGGACGTAGAGTTTGTTCTTCGGTCCGGTTCCGGGGTCCGGGTCTCGTGTCAGGGCCTCCCGGACGGTCTTCTCCACGTCCCAGGTGAGGGCGGCCACGATAGCGGACTCCGGGATGATGGGATCCGGGGGATCCGACGACTCCGTTTTGACCTCATCTTCATGTACCCGGGACAAAGCATCCGATCTTTGGTTTTTGGTCCCGGGACGGTAGGTGATCCGGAAGTCAAAACGGCCGAAGAACAGTGACCAGCGGGCTTGCCTGGGATTCAGCCGCTTGGCGGTCCTGATATACTCCAGGTTCCGGTGGTCAGTGAAAACCGTGAATGGCACAGACGTTCCCTCCAACAGATGTCTCCACTCCTCAAGAGCCTCTTTCACCGCAAGGAGCTCTCGATTGCCGACGTCATAGTTCCGTTTGGCTGGGGTCAACCTGCGGGAAAAATAGGCACACGGGTGAAGGACCTTATCGGTCTTCCCGCTCTGGGACAGCACGGCTCCTATCCCTGAGTCCGAGGCGTCCACTTCAACCACTAACTGGTGACTAGGATCGGGCTGCACCAGAACAGGTGCAGACGAGAAGCGCCGTTTCAACTCCTTGAATGCGGCATCGCACCGATCCGACCAGGTGAAGGGGACTTTTGGTGAGGTCAGGGCTGTCAGGGGGCTAACTACCTGACTGTAGCCCTTAATGAACCTCCTGTAGAAATTAGCAAAGCCGAGGAACTGTTGCAACTTCCTACGGCTTGTGGGTTGGGGCCAGTCTCTCATCGCCGCAACCTTGGCCGGATCAAGAGCGACGGAGTTGGAGGAGATGATGAACCCCAGGAAGGACAAAGACGTGCAGTGGAACTCACACTTCTCGCCCTTCACAAACAGCCGGTTCTCCAACAACCGCTGCAGGACCTGACGTACATGCCGGACATGAGTCTCAGGATCCGGAGAAAAGATGAGTATATCGTCTAGATATACGAAGACGAACCGGTGCAGGAAATCCCGCAAGACATCATTAACTAATGCTTGGAACATCGCGGGGGCGTTTGTGAGGCCGAACGGCATGACCAGGTACTCAAAGTGACCTAAGGGGGTGTTAAATGCCGTTTTCCACTCGTCTCCCTTCCGGATCCGAACCAGATGATACGCATTTCTAAGATCGAGCTTGGTGAAGATTTGGGCTCCATGCAGTGGTGTGAACACCGAATCCAACAGGGGCAACGGGTATCGGTTGCGAACCGTGATCTCGTTCAGCCCCCTATAATCAATGCATGGACGAAGTCCGCCGTCTTTTTTACCCACAAAAAAGAAACCTGCGCCCATCGGGGAGGTGGAATTCCGGATCAACCCGGCAGCTAATGAGTCCCGGATGTAGGTCTCCATTGATTCGCGCTCAGGCCGTGAGAGGTTGTACAGCCTACTGGACGGGAACTCACTGCCCGGAACCAAATCAATGGCACAATCATACGGACGGTGGGGGGGAAGTGTGAGAGCCAGATCCTTGCTGAACACGTCGACAAGGTCGTGGTACTCCACCGGCACTGTCCCCAGATTGGGCGGGACTCTGACCTCCTCCTTAGCTTGGGAGCCGGGAGGAACCGAGGAACCTAGACACACCCGATGGCAGGTCTCGCTCCACTGAACCACTACCCCGGACGGCCAATCAATCCGGGGATTGTGCTTCAACATCCAGGGAAATCCTAAAACCACACGGGAGGTGGCCTGAGTCACAAAAAACTCGATCACCTCCCGGTGATTTCCTGATACCACCAGAGTTACAGGTGGTGTCTTATGCGTGATCGGAGGGAGTAGGGAGCCATCTAGTGCCCGAACCTGTACAAGCGAGGTAAGCGCCACCAGAGGGAGCCCTATCTCCCTGGCCCATCTGCTGTCCAGCAGATTCCCCTCAGAGCCCGTGTCCACCAGTGCTGGGGCCTTCAGGGTTGAGTCCTCATAAAGGATCGTAACTGGGAGTCGTGTGGCAATGTGGGTGTGTCCCACGTGAATGTCTCGGCCCACCCCTAGCCCAGTTTCTAGGGGCGGGCGTTGGAGTTTAACCGCTCGGGGCAGTCTCTCATATGGTGCTCTATTGCACCACAAACAAAACAAGCTCCATGGGCCCGTCTCCTCTGTGCATCTGGTGCCCTAATGTTGCCCTACTCGTGTCCATAGCTTCGTCAGCAGGGGGAGCTGTGGCCCCACGGAGCGCAGGGGCCGTGGAGCGTGGGGAAGGCGGAGCGCGGTCGGAACCGGAAGGGAGAGGGACGGCGCGTGCCCAGCCACGCCCTTCGTCTCATTCCCGCCGACGTTCTTCTAACCGGTTGTCTAACCGTATGACAAGATCGATGAGCCCATCTAAATCCCGCGGTTCGTCCTTAGCCACCAGGTGCTCCTTAAGAACCAAAGACAGTCCGTTTACAAAGGCGGCGCGGAGGGCAGTGCTATTCCAGCCGGACCTCGCAGCCGCAATGCGGAAGTCGACTGCATAGGCAGCTGCGCTCCGACGCCCCTGTCTCATTGACAGTAGCACGGTTGAAGCGGTTTCGCCTCTATTAGGGTGATCGAACACGGTTCTGAGCTCCCTTACAAACCCATCGTATGTCAGAAGGAGCCGTGAATTCTGCTCCCAGAGCGCTGTAGCCCAAGCGCGTGCCTCGCCGCGAAGCAGGTTTATTACATAAGCTACTTTACTAGCATCAGTCGCGTACATGACGGGACGCTGTGCGAAGACGAGCGAGCACTGCATAAGAAAATCCGCGCACGTCTCCACACAGCCTCCATACGGCTCTGGGGGGCTTATGTATGCTTCCGGGGAAGGTGGGAGAGGTCGTTGAACAACCAGTGGAACGTCTATGTTACGCACAGGGTCTATGGGAGGGAGAGCCGCAGCGGCGCCCGGAGGGCGCGCTTCCACCTGCGCGGCGAGAGCCTCCACCCTGCGGTTCAGGAGGACGTTCTGCTTGGTCATCAAATCTAACCGAGTCGTGAAATCGGTGAGGATCCGCTGCAACTCACCGATTACCCCTCCTGCGGACGCCTGCGCGTCCTGTTCTTCCATTGGCCGTTCAACAGCCGGTTGACGCCCCTCGGGATCCATGACGTTGGCCGAGATATCCTGTTGTGAAAGTGTAGGAACACGGACCCACAACAGGGGGCGCAAATGAACGGACAATGGAGGAATCAAATAACACTGTTTTTACTGTTGTGAAAAAAGGCACAACAAATACAACCGATTACAATATGGAGATTGAGTCTAATTACAACGGTATCGTGTGGGCAGGCTCGACGATAGGAGACGTCTGTCCAAGTCGAACCGGAACCAACCCGATTTCCTCTGCCACCGAACCCCGGGAATACTGGAGCCGCCAAGTCCCGAATTCCCAGGTGGCCACTGCCTCTGCTCGTCGGATCCGGTACTGCTGGCAGGAAACAGAAACAGTCAGGTGTGGATGCGGCTGCACCCAGCAACACGGAGGGTGGAGAGTCCACCTCCACCTCTCGTCAACAACAATCAAGAAATGTAGGCAGGTGAGTACTTATCCACACGCTGTCTGATAGTCAGCTGTCCTACAGATAATCACAAGAACACAATTAAAGTCACACGTATGTGTAGGCTGAGTTGGTTACCTCTTTGGTAAGGCGATATCTCGGCAAATGAGGTGGAGATGCCGTCCTGCTGATATACCTCCTTATTGATTGGGATCAGCTGTCTCCAGTGATGGATGACAGCTGTCATCCTGGCTGCTCCCGTAAGGCGGCAGCGCCCTCCGGTGCCTGGAGCCCGCCCTCCAGGCAGGGCGCCCTCTAGTGGTGGTGGGCCAGCAGTACCTCCTCTTCAGCGGCCCACACAACATCACCAAAGAGACAGCACAGGCCTGACCCTCGTCAACCACACACACAGATCATTCTCCTCACCCCAGTCCAGTGGCAGCCTCACCATCAACCCAAATTCCAGAAGAGGAACCAATGCAGCTGGGCCATGCCAAGCTAACACCAGAGGTGCGCCTCCACAGGATTCAGGAGGGTGAGTGCCTTTACTGCAGTAAACGTGGACACTTTGTATCTCATTTTCTGGTGCAGGCACAAGAAGAGGTTCATCATTAAGGATAGGGGTGTCAGTGAGCTCTAATTTGGAGAGTGATCCATCCTCCAATAAACCCCATGTACAGATGAGTGAGTGGTGTGTGCCCTCTGTTAGCTCTTACTGACTTAGGTGCTGAGGACAACTTGCTGGATGAGACACTGGTGCTGCAAGCAGGAATTAAACAGGAGAGCAAAGGATCTGTAACAATGCAATTAATAATAAAGCTGAGCCACCGAGCCACAGCCCTTAGAAAGGTGCCGACCTGCACTCTGGACACAGCCTTAGTGGGAACAAACCCTCCCTCCCCGTCCACTCCCCTCACGAGCAGGCCTCCCATCCTGGACACCAGCATGCACTCCCAAAATTTCCTGTATATTTGTTTTGTTCATTGTGCCTGTATCATGGCCCAAGCAGAGGGTCGCCCCTTTGAGTCTGGTCTGCTTGAGGTTTCTTCCTCAAATCATCAGAAGGAGTTTTTCTTACGACTGTTGCCTGTGTTCTTGCTCTGGGGGTTGGTAAGGTTAGACCTTACTGTGTGAAGCACCTTGAGGCAATTTTGTTGTGATTTTGTGCTATATAAATGAAATAAACTAAAATAACTTGAATTAGAGACAGACCCGTCCCCAGTCTGTGAGACCTATACCTCCACAAAACACACACACACAAAATAGAGGCTGTTAACCAGCAATCATCACTGCAGTTCTGAGTATAACACTGTGCAAAGGGGAAAAACCATTTCACAGAATACTTTTGAAGGTTTATGGAAAATCAACATTTTTTTTTTGCTTATACCTTCTTCAGATTGTTGTGAAAACCATGACTTTTTTTCATCATTAAATGTTCTATGTGAGCTCCACGGTGTCATGATGATCGTGTCCTGACACGATGATGTCAGGAGGCTTCTCGGGACAATAACATGTATTTGTAGACTCGCTGAAAGAGCGAGTGTGCCGGCACCTGCTGCACCGTGTTTGGCTCTTCTACTGATCTGTTTTCCACATGAAACCATTTATTATCAGTGACATTTTTCAAGATTCTAATGATGCAGAATAAATTCATTTTTGTGAACACATTTGAAATTCTATTCTGACAAATCAGCAGTGTCAATCATTCTGAGCACGACTCTGAGATTAAAGAACAGACAAAATGATGAAGGAGCTTGAAATGTTTTATTTTCACATGATGACTTAAAACTAAAACATGAAAAGTCCTTTTTGTCAATGCACGTGATGCCCTTTATGCAGATCAGTTTTACTGTTGATGAGCCGCCTCTGAACAGGGTCGACTGTGCACACAAACGGTGAGTACATTAACATGGTTGAAATAAATATTTATTAAGGACATTGTTAGTCTTGACAAAGCAGCAAGTATTGACTAAACCTTCCATATGAGTTCATACCACAAAGTATCACCCAAGGAATATTTTCATTTGAAATAATTTCATCAAACAAACACTGACCGAAAGAAGCATCACGACAACCAGAGCCAAGAACTACATAGTGACATGCTGAGGAAAAATAATACCATCTTTAAAGATCAAAATCAGGACCAAACCAAGTCCACGTGATGCTGACTACACCAGGATTAACACCATTATCCCTCTGTAGAACGAGCCGGGTAGAGGCCTGAAGAACAATACCTGGGGTACGTGTCTAAAGATCAAAATCAGGACCAAACCAAGTCCGCGTGATGCTGACTACACCAGGATTAACACCATTATCCCTCTGTAGAACGAGCCGGGTAGAGGCCTGAAGAACAATACCTGGGGTACGTGTCTAAAGATCAAAATCAGGACCAAACCAAGTCCGCGTGATGCTGACTACACCAGGATTAACACCATTATCCCTCTGTAGAACGAGCCGGGTAGAGGCCTGAAGAACAATACCTGGGGTACGTGTCTAAAGATCAAAATCAGGACCAAACCAAGTCCGCGTGATGCTGACTACACCAGGATTAACACCATTATCCCTCTGTAGAACAAGCCGAGTCGAGGCCTGAAGAACAATACCTGAGGTACGTGTCTAAAGATCAAAATCAGGACTAAACCAAGTCTGTATGATGCTGACTACACCAGGATTAACACCATTATCCCTCTGTAGAACGAGCCGGGTAGAGGCCTGAAGAACAATACCTGGGGTACGTGTCTAAAGATCAAAATCAGGACCAAACCAAGTCCGCGTGATGCTGACTACACCAGGATTAACACCATTATCCCTCTGTAGAACGAGCCGGGTAGAGGCCTGAAGAACAATACCTGGGGTACGTGTCTAAAGATCAAAATCAGGACCAAACCAAGTCCGCGTGATGCTGACTACACCAGGATTAACACCATTATCCCTCTGTAGAACAAGCCGAGTCGAGGCCTGAAGAACAATACCTGAGGTACGTGTCTAAAGATCAAAATCAGGACTAAACCAAGTCCGCGTGATGCTGACTACATCAGGATTAACACCATTATCCCTCTGTAGAACAAGCCGAGTCGAGGCCTGAAGAACAATACCTGGGGTACGTGTCTAAAGATCAAAATCAGGACTAAACCAAGTCCGCGTGATGCTGACTACATCAGGATTAACACCATTATCCCTCTGTAGAACAAGCCGAGTCGAGGCCTGAAGAACAATACCTGAGGTACGTGTCTAAAGATCAAAATCAGGACTAAACCAAGTCTGTATGATGCTGACTACACCAGGATTAACACCATTATCCCTCTGTAGAACGAGCCGGGTAGAGGCCTGAAGAACAATACCTGGGGTACGTGTCTAAAGATCAAAATCAGGACCAAACCAAGTCCGCGTGATGCTGACTACACCAGGATTAACACCATTATCCCTCTGTAGAACGAGCCGGGTAGAGGCCTGAAGAACAATACCTGGGGTACGTGTCTAAAGATCAAAATCAGGACCAAACCAAGTCCGCGTGATGCTGACTACACCAGGATTAACACCATTATCCCTCTGTAGAACGAGCCGGGTAGAGGCCTGAAGAACAATACCTGGGGTACGTGTCTAAAGATCAAAATCAGGACCAAACCAAGTCCGCGTGATGCTGACTACACCAGGATTAACACCATTATCCCTCTGTAGAACAAGCCGAGTCGAGGCCTGAAGAACAATACCTGAGGTACGTGTCTAAAGATCAAAATCAGGACTAAACCAAGTCCGCGTGATGCTGACTACATCAGGATTAACACCATTATCCCTCTGTAGAACAAGCCGAGTCGAGGCCTGAAGAACAATACCTGGGGTACGTGTCTAAAGATCAAAATCAGGACTAAACCAAGTCCGCGTGATGCTGACTACATCAGGATTAACACCATTATCCCTCTGTAGAACGAGCTGGGTTGAGGCTGGTGATTCCTAAACAGTTTTTTTTTTTTTTTTTTTTTTTTAAGAATGAGGCCCCTCAATATCTGGGTAGTGACTCTCAATGATAACTGTGAAGGTGAAGAAACTCCATGGGGTGATTAATTCTGAGCAAACCTCGAAGGAAGTGTGACAGGTCTGTCCACACTGAAGACTGTGGGGACACTGGACCAAAGCACAGGGCCGGTGAACTGTCCTCAGCTCAGCCTCAGTGGTGTCATGACTGGGATGTCAGGTTGGGACCCTCTGCCTCGGTCCAGTGCGTCCTGGTCCTTTATTGCTGGTCCTGCGTGGTCCACACCAGTCACGAGCACAACGCCTCTTCCAGCTCGGCGGTGACGTCAGCGCTCCCTGGCTTTTCCTCCTCCTCACATCTGACCGGCCGGACGATGACGCACGGTCTCGCGGGCCCGCCAGTGGCGCGCGCCGGGCTGCGACTGTCGCGTTCATACTCCTCCTGCGCGCGCTGCATCTTCCTGTTCCGAAGCTTCCTCTTGTGGAAATGGAACGTTGCCAAGGAAACGAGTACGATCCACACGAGCACGCCCATCAGCAGGAGCAGGGCGAAGGTGGAGGAGAAGGGAGGGAAAAGGCGGACCTTGTCGGCGCACGTGCCGTTACTGGCCGTGAAAAACCGGTGCAGAGGCACCGGCGCTCCGGACGCCTCCGAGCCGCGGGCCGTCATCCGGTACCGGTGTGTCTGTGAAGCCGCTCCAGCCTCAGATCACAGTTCCACCTGCAGCGCACAGAAAACACATCAGATCCACATCGGATCGGACTGCGGTCCAGACATCAGACGAACCCGGCCCGCAGACCCCACCACAAAAGAAGAAGAAGAAAGCTCTTACCGGATCAAGCAGTCACAGCAGGAAAGCCTCCGTGGTGTGGATTAAAAAAGCCTGTATGCCAGTGACGCATTTCATCCAAGGTGTCGCTGAGCCGGTTCTCCTGGATCACTGACTGCTGCAGTCCGCCCAGTGCGCAAACTGCGCGGTTCGGTCCCGACAGAACTGGCAAAAAGCGCCTCTTAACGGTGGCTACTGGCGATCCGCTCAGCATGTGAATGACCAGCTCCTCGGCTTTGTGTGCGTGCACAGCACCGCGTGCGTCAGCGGGTCCCCTTCAACCGACTGGACAGAGATTCCCTGAAATATTCATCAGAAGGCAGTTTGAAAGGGAGCAACTCCCCAAACCCACATGATCACAGTGCACACTCATTATCATTTACAGTCACTATCATAGTGCACACTCATTTACAGTCACTATCACAGTGCACACTCATTTACAGTCACTATCACAGTGCACACTCATTATCATTTACAGTCACTATCACAGTGCACACTCATTATCATTTACAGTCACTATCACAGTGCACACTCATTATCATTTACAGTCACTATCACAGTGCACACTCATTATCATTTACAGTCACTATCACAGTGCACACTCATTATCATTTACAGTCACTATCACAGTGCACACTCATTTACAGTCACTATCACAGTGCACACTCATTATCATTTACAGTCACTATCATAGTGCACACTCATTAACAGTCACTATCACAGTGCACACTCATTATCATTTACAGTCACTATCACAGTGCACACTCATTTACAGTCACTATCACAGTGCACACTCATTATCATTTACAGTCACTATCACAGTGCACACTCATTATCATTTACAGTCACTATCATAGTGCACACTCATTTACAGTCACTATCACAGTGCACACTCATTATCATTTACAGTCACTATCACAGTGCACACTCATTAACAGTCACTATCACAGTGCACACTCATTATCATTTACAGTCACTATCACAGTGCACACTCATTTACAGTCACTATCACAGTGCACACTCATTATCATTTACAGTCACTATCACAGTGCACACTCATTTACAGTCACTATCACAGTGCACACTCATTATCATTTACAGTCACTATCACAGTGCACACTCATTAACAGTCACTATCACAGTGCACACTCATTAACAGTCACTATCACAGTGTACACTCATTTACAGTCACTATCACAGTGTAAACTCATTAACAGTCACTATCACAGTGTACACTCATTAACAGTCACTATCACAGTGTAAACTCATTATCATTTACAGTCACTATCACAGTGCACACTCATTATCATTTACAGTCACTATCACAGTGCACACTCATTTACAGTCACTATCACAGTGTAAACTCATTAACAGTCACTATCACAGTGTACACTCATTAACAGTCACTATCACAGTGCACACTTATTAACAGTCACTATCACAGTGTACACTCATTTACAGTCACTATCACAGTGTAAACTCATTAACAGTCACTATCACAGTGTAAACTCATTATCATTAACAGTCACTATCACAGTGCACACTCATTATCATTTACAGTCACTATCACAGTGCACACTCATTTACAGTCACTATCACAGTGTAAACTCATTAACAGTCACTATCACAGTGTACACTCATTAACAGTCACTATCACAGTGTACACTCATTATCATTTACAGTCACTATCACAGTGCACACTCATTAACAGTCACTATCACAGTGTACACTCATTATCATTTACAGTCACTATCACAGTGCACACTCATTATCATTTACAGTCACTATCACAGTGCACTCATTATCATTCACAGTCACTATCACAGTGCACTCATTATCATTAACAGTCACTATCACAGTGCACACTCATTATCATTAACAGTCACTATCACAGTGCACACTCATTATCATTTACAGTCACGATCAACATGCACACATTATCATTTACAATCACTATCACAGTGCACTCATTATCATTTACAGTCACTATCACAGTGCACACTCAATATCATTAACAGTCATGATCAACATGCACATATTATCATTTACATTCACTATCACAGTGCACACTCATTATCAGAGTGCACACTCTTGCACCTGCTCCCGTGTCTTTGTCTATTACATCACTCCACTGTGCTCACTCCCTTTAGTCACACACTTGACTCCTGTTCACACATATTTGTCTTTTCTTCTCTCCACCTTGTGTTCTTTTCCCTCACTGTCTTGCACAACATAGTATCTTTGTTCATTAGCCATGCCCCCTTCCTGGATCATTCCTCTCACGTGCACCTTGTTAACACCACCTGTTACTAATTAGTCCACATGCATTTAAACCCCACACAGTTCTTCACTTCCTTGCCAGATTGTTGTCTTAGTACACTTTCCAGCACCCTAGTCCTGTTTTTGTCTTGCCGTGTTCTGATTCTTTCTCTGTTTACCTCGACCATGCCTTTTGCTTCATCCCGGATGTCCGAGTTTGGTTGTGCCTCTGAACCCTGCTCGTTTGTGACTGTGTCTCAGCCTGATCATGTTTGTACCTCTGCCACGCTGACTGGTTACATGTGTACCAAAACCAAGCCTGGAATAAAGACCATGATTTCTCCTACACCAAAGACTTGCCTGTGAGTTTGCATTGCGGGTCCAGCCACTTCTGGTGACATGCTCCTGCCTGTCCTGACAGTATTAGGTTCCAAAAGTTGCGTTTTCGGTTTTAAGTGTTTATTTCTCGTAGCCTTTACATAATATATGAGAGACATGCATCTAAACACAAAGCAAAGCAGTTGAGACCAGCCTCTGATGTCATGGTGCAGCTCTACTCTGATTGGCTGTCACCCGCGTCACTCAAAAACAAAGCAGAACAGATTCAAACAGAATTTGACTTTTTAACCTCTTAAAATATTTCTTAAAATAGGTCAAGGTTAGCCAACTTTGAACTTGTCCAAGGTCTGTGTCCCAATTATGTTCCCTGTGAATTTGAAGACTGTGGCAGCAATAGAAGTGGACTTATGCTGTACACAGACAGATGGACAGATGGACAGACAGACAGACAGACTGACGGATGGACGGACAGACTGACGATGGACGGACAGACAGACAGACTGACGGACGGACGGACAGACTGACGGACGGAAGGACGGACAGACTGACGGATGGACGGACAGACAGACTGACGGATGGACGGATGGACGGACAGACTGACGGATGGACGGACAGACTGACGGATGGACGGACAGACAGACTGACTGACGGACAGACAGACAGACTGACGGATGGACGGACAGACAGACTGACGGATGGATGGACAGACAGACTGACGGATGGACGGACGGACAGACAGACTGACGGATGGATGGACAGACAGACTGACGGATGGACGGACGGACAGACAGACTGACGGATGGATGGACGGACAGATAGACTGACGGATGGATGGACGGACGGACAGACAGACAGACAGATGGATGGACGGACAGACTGACGGATGGATGGACAGACTGACGGATGGATGGATGGACGGACAGACAGACTGACGGATGGACGGACGGACAGACTGACAAATGGATGGACGGATGGACAGAGAGACAGACAGATGCCAGGTCTTGGTAATACCTGATGGCCATATGTTGGCCTTGTGTAAAAATGATGCATTAACACAATACAAAATTACTTGATAAATATACAACTAAAATAGAACAATGATTAAATAAATGAATGAATAAGAAACAAATATATAAAATAAGGAAATAAAGTTAATAAATAAAGTACAAATAACATAAAGTAAAATAAATCATCAAAGACAGAAGAGAGACAACCACAGTGCTCCCCCTGACACGCCCACCTGCTTGCTCATTCATGTGAGCTCGTCGGTGATGTGATGTCCTTACTGACATAATCACAGCCACTGCAATGTTACACCTTTGTCAGTGGACTGTGGTTGACATCTAGTCATGGATTGGATGTCATTTGAAATCAAGCAGGGTGGGAGATGATCACAGCCCACGACCAGTGAGTGCGTTCCTCGACTCCAGCTGACCGCCGCGTCAGCACAATGCAATGCTGGGGAACACATATTGTCACAAGTGTGCTCCAATGTGCAGGGCGCGGTGGTGTATGAGTGTGTGCAAACAATGACAACAGCCATGTCTCAGCACACACAGTGATGACCATGCACCCAGGCTGGGCCAAATGGAATTATCTGTGCAAACTTTGTGAACAGCACGAAGGGTTCACTTGACTGGACTGAGCACCGGTCAGTGTGCACACGAGGGAGGGGGAGGATGAGGGGAGGGATGTTTATATTTCATACATGTAGTTTCATTAAAGTCTATGGGCATGAACAAAGAGGAACAGACGGACCATACTTCCTGTATTCTCTGCTCTTTTTATATCAGGAATGAAATATTCCATGCTTCCTCACTGCTGTGTGACATGTAGTCTCATATCTGTCTCTATGTGTCCGTGCACGTGAACACGAGCATGCACAGAACTGTTGCCACATTACCGTTCACAGCTGTCAGAGAGAAAACAAGGACATATCATACACATTAGAAATGACCTCCACATTAGAGATATTACTAGGACTGCTTTCTTCCACCTGCAAAATATATGTATAAAAATATATATAAAATATATATATATGTATCAAAGGTTCGTCCCATCCTGTCTATGGCTGATGCTGAGACCCTGATCCATGCGTTTGTCTCTTCTAGATTGGACTACTGCAATGTTCTATTTTCTGGTTTACCACAGTCCAGCATTAGGGCTCTCCAACTGGTTCAAAATGCTGCTGCCAGACTTTTGACACGAAGCAGAAAGTTTGACCACATTACACCCATTTTGGCGTCTCTTCACTGGCTTCCTGTCCCAGTGAGATCAGATTTTAAGGTTCTGTTATTAACCTGTAAAATTGTTCACGGACTGGCACCTCCCTACCTAGCTGACCTAATTAAACCTTATGTACCGGCCCGGGCTTTATGTGGTGCAGGACTACTTTGTGTCCCTCGGGTGAATAAGAAGTCTGTGGGTCACAGATCTTTCTCTTATTGTGCCCCTGTTCTGTGGAATGATCTCCCTGCATCAATAAAACAGTCAGATACTGTGAAGACTTTCAAGTCCAGACTTAAGACACACTTATTTGCCCTTTCATATGGCAGCATACTGGCATAGTTGTTATATGGCTGGGGGGGCCTGGCTGCCGGTTTGTTTCTGTCTTTTGGTTTTCCTCCCAGGTGGCGTGCATTTGGGACTGAGTGGCTGTGTTGCTGAGGCTGTCAGGACCTCACCCTGATCACCTGCGACTCGTCAGGACTCACAGCTGTGGTGCATCTGGATGGATTGGAACATGTTGGCATTTAAGACTGGAGTGCACAGTGTGTATTTGCCAGAGACTCGACCTTGTGACCAGACGGGTGAGATCGTCGTCTTGGGAGCCATCTCATCAACAGCGGATGCTGAGAACGTCCAGGTTTGATGCACGGTCTGTGAAAGAGGAGGGGGTGAGGTCTCACGCTCGTCAGCACACTTCCTGAGGTACGTTAGATTTTGTGACTAACAGTTATACAGTCAGTAAATGTGGTGTCCCTCACACCTTACTGTATTGAGCTGTTTGTTAGTCATGTATCAGCTTCCACTGCGGTGGAGTTTTGTGAACTGGATGTTCCATGCCTGCAGGTTGGGAAGCTGATCAGTAATCAAGCCAGGAAGTGTTTGCTGTTTGTACACCTTTTAAGTGTTCTGTGTGTAGAGTGTGGACTCACATAATGGTTCCTTCTTTCACAGACTCGGTTGTTGCGGCCACCTGGGGGGTGTCGGCGGGGTCCTTGGGTCCGAAACAGCTTCTGGCTCCGGACCGTTAGCGCTGCTGGGAGCGCACCACGCCAGACCGCACCTTTTTGTATTATCACTGTTATGTATTAAATTCAGTTAGCCTTTGTACCGTGCTCTGCTTATTTCATACTGGGTCCTTCAAACGCTGGTCGGTTCTCCGAGCTGCGTCCGACACATAACAATAGTTTTGTTTTACACTTTTTATTATTTTAAATTCATTTTTTTAGTAAATGGAGCGTGCCTCAATTTTACCTAAATTCTGGGTCTTTTAGTGAAGTTTAGGGCTAGTGGCCGGTGACCTTGGTAGTTCTTCTGTTTTTCTTCTTGTTTAATGCTGACAAATTATACTGTATTTGTTGTCTCTGTATCATGGCCCAGGCAGAGGGTCACCCCTTTGAGTCTGGTCTGCTTGAGGTTTCTTCTTCAGAGGGAGTTTTTCCTTACCACTGTTGCTCTGGGGGTTAGTAAGGTTAGATCGTACTTGTGTGAAGCACCTTGAGGCAACTCTGTTGTGATTTGGCGCTATATAAATGAAAATAAATTGAAAAATTGAAATTGAAATTGATATATATTGTCAAAAGAGTCATAAAACCATAAACTGTCATAATTTTCTTTGTTATTTAAAATAAAAGTCTTTTTTGAAGTAATTAAAGAAATAGTCTTTAGTTTCTTTGTAAAGTAATTGTCAGGAACTTTGAGGACTTGGCACAACAGGCAGGTGGACACAAATGCAGACTCATGGCTCAGAGAACGGATTTAGAAAAAGGTTTAATTCAAAAAACAGGCTCTGGTCGATACACAGGGTCACAAGCAGGCAGGCGGAGGTACAGACAGTCGTGAGGCGGCGGCGTGGTCAGTAACAGCCAGAGTTCCAGCACGGGCAAACAGGTGTATCAGAGGAGGCAAAAAACTGAGACAAAAACAAGCAGGGTTCAGGCACAGAGAAGCAGGTTAGAGAGAAAACTGACCCACCTTTCGTCAAAAAAGTGACAGCTGCCAATCAAAATCGGCCACGTCACTAAGCCCCGCCCCCTCTATGACGTCATAGCCAATCAGAATTGATGACGTCACTATGTCCCGCCCCTAAGCCCCTCCCCTAGTCCCGCCTCCAAGCCCCGCCCCTTATGACATCACAGCCAATCATAATCGATGACGTCATTATGCCCCGCCCCCAAGCCCCGCCCCTAGTCCCGCCTCTGAGCCCCCGCCCCTTATGACGTCACATCCAATCAGAGTCGATGACGTCAGTATGTCCCGCCCCTAAGCCCCGCCCCCCGGCTCCTCCCCTAGTTCCGCCCCTGGCTCCTCCCCTAGCCCCACCCCCAAGCTCCTCCCCTAACCCCGGCCAAGCACCGCCTCCAAGCCATACCTCCCCTCCCACCCAGGGTCTAATATTTTAATGTCATTTTATTTCATGAATTAAAGAACGATTAAAAATACCTAGATCTTTTTAATGTATTAAAGAATTAACTAATTCTGAAATAATTAAACATAAATCACTGTCTATTATTTAATGCCCCTTTAATATCTTTAATTCTTAAATTATTACGTTTCCTTTTCTGTTTTTTAATTCGTAAATTAAAGAAGGGGAACAAATACCCGTCTCTCTCGGCTGTAAGTCTTTGCAGCAAGACGGTCAAATACCCACGCATAGAGCTGCTCGCGGAAACATGACCCCACGGCTGTAAAACCTGTTGCAGACGCTGTGTCTGTGTGAGTGTGTGTGCGTGTGTGTGTGTGTGTGTGTGTGTGTGTGTGTGTGTGTGGCGGGACACCCGCTGAGCGGAGATGCTGCCCCGAGGTGATGAACCCGAAGAACAATAAACAATGCTCCTTATCACTCACGCCAGATGATGTTTTCTTTTAAGATATTAGCCGATCGATCATGGGGCGCGGGACACCCGCTGAGCGGAGATGCTGCCCCGAGCCCGAACAATAAACAATGCTCCTTATCACTTACGCCAAACGGTGTTTTTAGAGCAAAAGGTAAGGAATTACGCCTCGCGGACGAAGAAGGGTTTAAAAATCCCCTTTCGACGATAGAGTGACATACAGCATTCACCATGGCGAGACGAACTCCGATCCTCCGCTACATCTGCGAGACACCGGTTAACATCACCATGACAACAGAAGGCTCGCTTGCCCCAAAAAAAGCGAGAATGTACGTCAGCCGTCTGAGCCAGCCGATACCGGAGGAAGATCTGACGTACAGCCTAGAGGGGCACGAACGTTTAACTTACACGTTCGACCCGTATTATGCCCAAGTAAGTTTCTTCACTCTGGCCGAGGGTGAGACTGCCACTCGAGGAACCCCACGGGTGGCGCTTACTTCCGCCGATTGGGGTGTCTTCTCCGCGGCGGCGGGCTCGATGATTCGCGACACGGTCAACCCTGAACCTCCAGGAGATCGGACGCCGGAAAAGAAGAAAACACGCTTCCAACTCACCTGGCTCAGCGCCCAGGGGCCTCGCTATAGGGTGATATTCCAGCGTGGACCTCCTGACACTGTCTCTGAGGGTGAAATTAAGTTGGAGCGGGTTAGTGCCAGCGGCCACGTCAGAAGCGTCACAGCTGCGGCTGAGAGCTGGCATGAGATGTTCAACACCTGCAACGACAGGATTATGGGCCTCTTTACAAGGTGCCTGGCCTGGAGGGACGTTATCGAAGTCCGAAAAAACTTGGCCCCTCTTTTTACTTAAAAAAAATAAATAAAAAAATAAAATAAAAAATAAAATAAAAAAAAATAAAAAAATAAAATAGGCTGGCGTTTGAAGGCAGAGTCATATAAAATCCGTGTTTCAGATCCCGATCCATTTCTCATATGTCGGTTGAAGATGGAAGTTCTCATATTTATACGGCCATCAGCTGGTCCGCGGGAACCCAGGAGTTAAATTTCTCGGGCCAATTTTTCCATCTGACAAATACAAATTTCTTTCCCTTGGTAAAACGTTCACGAATAATTTCTTGAACCTGATACGGTCTGTCTTTTGCTATTTTAACCTTCTGCAATTCCGGTTCATAGAATGAGCCTTCAATGATCTCACCGTCATAATCTTTCAATTTATAAACGGGCGGCGTACGTTGTATACATTCTGACACCGTGAACATTTCATCCGTAAAACTTTGTTCATATTTTTTATCAAAAACTCCCCTGAGCTTGGAGACCCTGACTATATCTCCGACCTTATATTTACACTTCACAGGCCTCCTGCGTAGGGTGGATGCCCCATACAAATTTTGAAACACTTGATCGACATTTCGATCATTAACCTCATTCGGCCTCATCTTAATGCTTTTATGATAACTCTCGTTATAAGTCGTGAGTAAAGACGGTAGGACGTCGATGTATCTTCTCGTGTTTTTAGCAGTAAAATATCTCCACATTCTCGTCTTTAGCGTGCGATTAAACCTCTCGACAACCGAGGCTTTCAGATCACTTGCGGTGGCAAAATGTAGAATCCGGTGTTTTTTCATTAAATCCTTGAACGGTTTGTTAAAAAACTCTTTCCCGGCATCAGTCTGCATCTTCAGAGGCACCCCGCTCTGCTTTAAGAGTGAGGCAAAGGCCTGTGAGACTTCGCGCCCTTGCTTTGACTTCAGAGGTCTGGCATACGCTTTTTTTGAGAAGATATCGATAACGGTCAGCAGGTACTTGTACCCGTCGTTAAAATCTGATAACCCCTGCATGTCGCATAAATCCGCCTGAAATTGGTTAAGCGGGTTTGTGACAAATACTCTATTTCTTGGAAAATGCGTCCTGGCAGGTTTGTGTAATGTGTATGCATCTTCCCCCGACAGGAAATCTCTGATATGCTTCATACGAATTTTAGAGCTGTGTTGATCATGCAGAGCCCTGCGTAAACGCTCCGGCCCTCCAAAACTCCCCGGATTTACCGGACTATAATATACATCCTTCATTAAACCCTCATCACCCATCTTTTAAGACGGATCTCTTCAGAATGATGAACCGGATAGTCCTTTTGCATTTTTATATGTTTTAGCGACCATAAATATTAGTCTTTTGTTTTAAATTGAACTCTGATTCAGCACCGCGGAGAGCGCTCACAGAGCAGCCTCGAGCTTTTAATAAGACCGTGTTAAAACCCCTCATTAATTCATACGAGCACCTTTTTTCCACCAAAACCTCGTTTGTATGACTCTGTCTTGCAATATGAAGCGCCTTGAGGCAACTGTTTTGTTGTGGTTTTGGCACTATATAAATTTGATTTGTAAAACATTTCACCCTTTTTCAACAATATTATAGGAAAGAACACAGGCCGTATAAGGTTTAGAATATATGCTTTATTACATTCATTAAAGTCACGCACAGAGAAAAAAGCAATTGTTCATGTTTATTAAACACAACATGCGTGAAGGAAAAAAGTATACGTTTTAAATAGGAGCTCTTGGAAACGTTAAATTGAACTCTGATTCAGCACCGCGGAGAGCGCTCACAGAGCAGCCTCGACCTTTTAATGAGACCGTGTTAAAACCCCTCATTAATTCATACGAGCACCTTTTTTCCACCAAAACCTCGTTTGTATGACTCTGTCTTGCAATATGAAAAACATTTCACCCTTTTTCAACAATATTATAGGAAAGAACACAGGCCGTATAAGGTTTAGAATATGTGCTTTATTACATTCATTAAAGTCACACACAGAGAAAAAAACAATTGTTCATGTTTATTAAACACAGCATACGTGAAGGAAAAAAGCATACGTTCACGTACAAAACTGGAAAACTCTCAGTAATACATCTCCCCCGCATTTACGGTTTATTTCAGTATTCAGCTGTAAAAGTGTAGGAACAATCTCCCCTCTGGACACCCCCATCTGTTTCACCCGGCACGCTATCACATCCACAAACAGAGTGTATAATGTAAGCAGATGCATCGTATTACACCGTGTAAAATCGTCAGTGGTCAAAACAGAGATTTTCAGTAATACGTTGTACAGAGATTTTTCAGATGAATGGAGAGCCGCGCTGTAGATATGATCTGTCCAGACTCCGGGCCCGGGGCGACGTCTGATAACGTCGAAGACCCTCTCCATAGCGCATAAAGGCGGGGCGTCTGGGATCTCCAGCCTGCGAATGACTACCCGCTCCAGCTTATACGAGAGTCCACGTATAATATAAACTTCCCGCAAGCTTTGAAAGAGAATCATCACACAATTACCCATGACTGTAAAACAATATAATGATATTTTAAAAAAAACAAACAAAAAAAAAGCAGGTTTTTCTTCAGTCGTCTGGGTTATAGACGGCTACCATCCCCTCCAGGTCGAGATCTGCGTCTTCACCGAAACATGTGTACAGTTCGTTGATCTTTGCTTCAAAATTATCAGTGTATTTCAGCTCAGTGAGGATGTTTTCTACCGCCCCCTGAACCCTCGCAGCCGATGGGTTGAGGAAGCGCTGGGCTAGGAGCTTTACCACAGCCGGGATGAAGGTCGGTCTCCAGAGTCTCACCATTAATCTCTCAAAATGTCCGGTAAAGAAATATTCATTTAACGGGTCCAGGCACTCGTGCTGGCGCTGGCTGGGGTGATCGATCTCACACCCGTAACAGAGTTTTTGTCTGTAACTTTTGATCACAGCCAAAAGTAAGTGTGCCACGCCGACTTTCACCGTTTTCAGGAATTCCTCTGACAGGAACCCGTCTGGCCGGTCAGATGCGAAAGATGTGGCGTATTTCTCAGCCGGCTCGAGGTCTTGTACCTCCCGCGGACTCGCGGCCTCCGTGACAGCGGGAAGAGACCCCACGCCTCCCGGGCTGGAGAGCGCGTGAGAAGGATGGATCTCGCCCCAGACCGCCTCGAGCTGAACTCCCCACGGGCTCTCGTACCCACCGCGGGTCCGTGAAGCCTGGCTCAGGGAGGGCCGGTCTCTTCCACAGTCGAGCGCGCAGTCACAAGCGATGTCGTCGGCCGCTGCAATGGGAGAGGTTGAGGAGCTCATGCTGGTTCGGCGTCCGATGCTTGAATGAGATGTGGTCCCCTGTTTTTTATAGAAATCCCCGTGCATGCGGGGAGGAGCTACGTCAGAGTTTTTTTTTTTGTTTTTTTTTTTTAAGTAAAAAGAGGGGCCAAGTTTTTTCGGACTTCGATAACGTCCCTCCAGGCCAGGCACCTTGTAAAGAGGCCCGTAATCCTGTCGTTGCAGGTGTTGAACATCTCATGCCAGCTCTCAGCCGCAGCTGTGACGCTTCTGACGTGGCCGCTGGCACTAACCCGCTCCAACTTAATTTCACCCTCAGAGACAGTGTCAGGAGGTCCACGCTGGAATATCACCCTATAGCGAGGCCCCTGGGCGCTGAGCCAGGTGAGTTGGAAGCGTGTTTTCTTCTTTTCCGGCGTCCGATCTCCTGGAGGTTCAGGGTTGACCGTGTCGCGAATCATCGAGCCCGCCGCCGCGGAGAAGACACCCCAATCGGCGGAAGTAAGCGCCACCCGTGGGGTTCCTCGAGTGGCAGTCTCACCCTCGGCCAGAGTGAAGAAACTTACTTGGGCATAATACGGGTCGAACGTGTAAGTTAAACGTTCGTGCCCCTCCAGGCTGTACGTCAGATCTTCCTCCGGTATCGGCTGGCTCAGACGGCTGACGTACATTCTCGCTTTTTTTGGGGCAAGCGAGCCTTCTGTTGTCATGGTGATGTTAACCGGTGTCTCGCAGATGTAGCGGAGGATCGGAGTTCGTCTCGCCATGGTGAATGCTGTATGTCACTCTATCGTCGAAAGGGGATTTTTAAACCCTTCTTCGTCCGCGGGGCGTAATTCCTTACCTTTTGCTCTAAAAACACCGTTTGGCGTAAGTGATAAGGAGCATTGTTTATTGTTCGGGCTCGGGGCAGCATCTCCGCTCAGCGGGTGTCCCGCGCCCCATGATCGATCGGCTAATATCTTAAAAGAAAACATCATCTGGCGTGAGTGATAAGGAGCATTGTTTATTGTTCTTCGGGTTCATCACCTCGGGGCAGCATCTCCGCTCAGCGGGTGTCCCGCCACACACACACACACACACACACACACACACACACACACACGCACACACACACGCACTCACACAGACACAGCGTCTGCAACAGGTTTTACAGCCGTGGGGTCATGTTTCCGCGAGCGGCTCTATGCGTGGGTATTTGACCGTCTTGCTGCAAAGACTTACAGCCGAGAGAGACGGGTATTTGTTCCCCTTCTTTAATTTACGAATTAAAAAACAGAAAAGGAAACGTAATAATTTAAGAATTAAAGATATTAAAGGGGCATTAAATAATAGACAGTGATTTATGTTTAATTATTTCAGAATTAGTTAATTCTTTAATACATTAAAAAGATCTAGGTATTTTTAATCATTCTTTAATTCATGAAATAAAATGACATTAAAATATTAGACCCTGGGTGGGAGGGGAGGTATGGCTTGGAGGCGGTGCTTGGCCGGGGTTAGGGGAGGAGCTTGGGGGTGGGGCTAGGGGAGGAGCCAGGGGCGGAACTAGGGGAGGAGCCGGGGGGCGGGGCTTAGGGGCGGGACATACTGACGTCATCGACTCTGATTGGATGTGACGTCATAAGGGGCGGGGGCTCAGAGGCGGGACTAGGGGCGGGGCTTGGGGGCGGGGCATAATGACGTCATCGATTATGATTGGCTGTGACGTCATAAGGGGCGGGGCTTGGAGGCGGGACTAGGGGAGGGGCTTAGGGGCGGGACATAGTGACGTCATCAATTCTGATTGGCTATGACGTCATAGAGGGGGCGGGGCTTAGTGACGTGGCCGATTTTGATTGGCAGCTGTCACTTTTTTGACGAAAGGTGGGTCAGTTTTCTCTCTCAGGTTAACAGGCTCAGGCAAAAGGCAAGGTCAAAACAGGCGAAGGTCATACACGGCAAGAAAAACAGACTACGGCAGAAAACACGAGAGGCTTGGAACGAGGCAATATGCACAACGAACTAGCAGTGAGTGATGTGACAAGGGGTTTAAAAGCAGAGGATAATCAGGGCGTGATGAGAAGCAGGTGCAGGAAAGAAGGCGTGGCTGAGTGAGACGAGTGGAGTGACAGGTGGGCGTGTCAGACAAAAGCAGCAAGGAGAGAAATGTGACAGAACAAATGTTAAATTCCTAAAATCCAAAAGTGAGAAACAGAATCAACAAATGAAAAGGCAGAAACAGAACAGAAAATTAAAGGCTGGATCAAAACTAGATGAGAACTCAACATGTGGCAGGAGTGTACAGAAAAACCTGAAGGACTAATGTGCTGAAAACAGAGTGACTGAATAACCAGAAAGTAAAGGATGAAGACTAAACTAGAACTCAATAAGTGGCTGACGTGTGATAATCCTCAAAACCTAATGTGATAACACAGTATGACTAAATAAAAAGCAGAGACTAAACTAGAACAGAACTTAATGTGGCTGAAGTGTAACAGATCATAAAACCAAGACCAAAGTGGAAGAAACAGAAAATAAACACTCAGAGCCAAACAGAAGGACCAAGACAGGGAAATGGACGGAGACTGGGGGACAAAAGCAGATTTGGGGCAGGTCCAGGGCTAAAACCTGACAGTAATGTTGTGTTGTTGACTCTTTTACTGCATCAGCAGAACTCACATGCTACAAATTAGCATGGGGTTAACGGCTAATACACCGGTATCTCTCAAGCAGGTGGGAAAATTTGAAATGAGATGCAAATTTGTGGTGTTTTTCAGACCTGAAGGGGAAAGAAAGCTGGCAAAATCCCAGACAGGAAAGCTAATGGATCCACAACAGAAAATAGTATTTCTGTTTCTCTTCAGAAACCATTATTATGGGATAAAAAAACTGAAAGAGTTTTTGGGGGTGAAATATGTATGTGATTTTTGCTACGAGGGTTATAACATCTCTACTTCTCATAATTGTCCGTTTTATTGTAAAATTTGTAAAACCTCAGACTAGTATACCCAAAAATATAACCCCGTATTTTGCAGAGACGGTAACAAGACGTGTCGCTCAGGGGCGTGTTACAGCCTGCACAAACAGCTGAAGTACCGTCCTCTCACTGCTAAATTTGTTAGCATGTGTGATAATAGTAAAATATGCCCTCGATGTAAATGCGAGTATTACATAGCATTCTCTAAAAAGAGCACTCTGCACGTCTGTAAGCAGAAAACATGTCTGATATGCAGTGAGGTGCTCGAAGAATGGAGCGAGGGTCACCTCTGCTATACGACACTGCTCAAAGCTGAAGAGGTGCATTATGACAAATATGTGTTTTATGACTTTGAAAAGTTAATAATGTCAATAATGATGAGGAACTTGTTTTACATCAGTCCTGTAACAAGGACTGGGAGTTTTTGGAATGCATGGGGGACAGACTGCATAGCCCAGTTCTTTAAACACTTTACAATGAGAATGCCAAAGGTTTTGACAGATATCTGCTTCTAAAGTATTTAGTTGAGCAAAGTATAGCCCCTGTTGTGATTATTACTCATGACAGTTGAAGTGTTTAAACAGAAATATAAGATAAGATAAGATGCCTTTTATTGTCACTGAATAAAATTCAACAAAATTTAAATTGCAGCTTCACCTTGTCTAACATAAAACCTCATACAACAATTTAAGACAAAAGACAAAAACTATATACACATAAAATACAGTAGGCAAAGAAATGCAGTAGGGAATATCAAAAAGTGCTGTACACATAGCAGCTCTATAGATAAAAGTGCTGTGTGCATGACAGTTCTATAAACAAAGTGCAATGTGCCAGGAGCTGCAAACCCTGTACATAAATAAATAAAACAGGCCAGATATACTGAATGCATGATTACAATCCCTAAAAAGATGTGTGTGTGTGTGTGTGTGTGTGTGTGTGTGTGTGTGTGTGTGTGTGTGTGTGTGTGTGTGTGTGTGTGTGTGTGTGTGTGTGTGTGTGTGTGTGTGTATATGTTTCTATGTGTCGATAACTACAAAATGATGGGGTGTATATGAAAAAACTACAAGGGATGGGGGCAAGGGCTAATAGCTCTGACAACCCGAGAAAAAAAACTGTCTCAGTCTATTTGTAGTAACCCTTATATTTCTGTACCGCTTGCCTGATGGAAGCGGTACAAACAGTCTATGGCCCGGGTGACTGGGGTCCGCAGTGATAGATTTGGCCCTTTTCTTGACACGACCCTCATAAATGGAGTCCAAGTCTGGGAGGGGGCAGCCAACAATGCCCTGTGCTGTCCGCACCACCCGCGCCAGACTCTTCTTCTCCTGGGTCGTACAGCTGCCGTACCACACAGTCACACTAAGACAGAGGATGCTTTCTATTGTGACCCTGTAAAAGTTTGCCAGCAGTCGGGAGGATAGTCCAGCGCGTTTCAGTTTCCTGAGGAAGAAGAGCCTTTGTTGCGCCCTCTTCACCAGATGGGAGGTATTCATATAGAATATATAGATTCCTTATCATTTCTCACAATGCGTTTGGCACAAATTCCAACAGCCATGGGAATTTGGGTGAAAGACAAATTTCTCCACAAAGGATACTTTCCGCACCTATTCAGTTAAAAAAAAAAAAAAAAAAAAAAAAAATCTGAACTACAGTGGGGCAAAAAAGTATTTAGTCAGCCCCTGATTGTGCAAGTTCTACGACTTCAAAAGATGAGATAGGTCTGTAATTTTCATCATAGGTACACTTCAACTATGAGATACAAAATGAGAAAAAAAATTCAGAAAATCACATTTTAGGATTTTTAAAGAATTTATTTGTAAATTATGGTGGAAAATAAATATTTGGTCAATAACAAACAAGCAAAATTTCTGGCTCTAACACACCTGTAACTTCTTTAAGAAGCTCATCTGTCCTCCACCTGTTACCTCTATTAATGGCACCTGCTGGAAGTTGTCTGTTTAAAAGACACCTGTTCACAGCCTCAAACAGTCAGACTCCAAACTCAACCATGGCCAAGACCAAAGAGCTGTCGAAGGACACCAGGAAGAAAATTGTAGATGTGCACCAGGCTGGAAAGAGTAAATCTACAATAGTCAAGCAGGTTTTGTGAATAAATCAACTGTGGGAGCAATTGTAAGAAAATGGAAGACATACAAGACCATTGATAATCTCCCTCGATCTGGGGCTCCACGCAAGCTGTCATCCCGTGGGGTCAAAATGATCATGAGAACGGTGAACAAAAATCCCAGAACTACATGGAGGGACCTGATGAATGACCTGTAGAGAGCTGGGACCAAAGTAACAAAGGCTACACACTACGCAGAGAGGGACTCAAATCCTGCAGTGCCAGGCGTGTCCCCCTGCTTCAGCCAGTACATGTCAAGGCCCGTCTGAAGTTTGCCAGAGAGCATATGGATGATCCAGAAGAGGACTGGGAGAATATCATGTGGTCAGATGAAACCAAAATAGAACATTTTGTTAAAAACTCAACTCGTCGTGTTTGGAGGAAGAAGAATGCTAAGTTGCATTCCAAGAACACCATATCTACTGTGATGCAATAATGATCCCAAACACACTGCTCAGGCAACGAAGGAGTGGCTCCGTAAAAAGCATTTCAAGGTCCTGGAGTGGTTAAGCCAGTCTCCAGACCTCAACCCCATAGAAAATTTGTGGAGGGAGTTGAATGTCCGTGTTCCCCAGCAACAGCCCCAAAACATCACTGCTCTGGAGGACATTTGCATGGAGGAATGGACCAAAATACCAGCTACAGTGTGTGCAAACCTGGTGAAGACTTACAGGAAAAGTTTGACCTCTGTCATTGCCAACAAAGATTATGTTACAAAGTACTGAGTTGAACTTTTGTTATTGACCAAATACTCATTTTCCACCATAATTTACAAATAAATTCTTTAAAAATCCGACAGTGTGACTGTCTGGATATTTTTTTTTTTCATTTTGTCTCTCATAGGTGAAGTGTACCTATGATGAAAATTACAGACCTCTCTCATCTTTCTAAGTAGGAGAACTTGTACGATGAGGGACTGAGTAAATACTTTTTGGCCCCACTGTATATTGGTCCATACCCTGACTCTTCAGCTTACAGGCTAGCCAAAATGTCAGAGGGGGAAAGATGGGAATTTAATGTGTGGTACGAGACAAAAAAAAAACCCAAACAAACAAAAAAACAAACAAAACAACAACAACAACAAAAAAAAAACCAAAACAAAACAAAAAACGCTGTTTTTGATTTTAAAGATGAGGCCATAATGTATTGCGACAACGATACAAAGATCCTGGCTGCAGCGTGCTCCAAGTATGTCAGAATTCATCTCTGAAACATGCATGGATCCTTTCACATGCATTACAATTGCCTCGACCTGCATGAAAGTCTTTCAAACTAACTTCCTCGCCCCAAAAAATGATCCTCGCCCCAAAAAATGATCCCATCTGGTGAGAATTATAGAATGAGGCATAAAAAATATTCAGATGTAGGGGTGCAGTGGTTAGAATTGGTTGCTGAGACACAAAACATAGCGATCGATCACGCTCTAAACAGGGGTGAGAAAAAAGTAGGGGGTTATTATGTGGATGGCTATGCTAAGATCAGTGGAAGCATAAAAGTCTGGGAATTTCTCAGATGTTTTTACCACGGCTGTCCATATTTTACACAGCATGAGATAAATCCTCTATCAAACACCTCATTTGAAGAGCTGCATGACGTGTGTCAGGAAAAAATAGTGGATCTGAGTGCTATTCAGGGCATCAGCGTCGCTGTAATCTGGGAGCACGAGTGGGCTGATATGAAACAGAGGGATGAGAGCATTCAGCAATTCCTTGCTGAATGCAGTGGGTTACCGACTCCCCTTAAACCTCACAATGCTTTATACTGAAGGCAAACTCATGCCTCGCAATTGAGGTACATGGCTAAGCAAGGCGAGCGGGTCCATTACGTCGATGTAACCTCTCTCTACCCTTATGTCAATGTAAATTTTACATATCCAACGGAGCATCCGAAAATTATCTACAGAAATTTGCAAGATCCCAGGACTTATTTCGGACTCATCAAAGCCATTGTGTATCTGCCTCAGGGATTAAAATTTCCCGTCCTCCCCCAGAGAACTCCTTGCAGTAAGCTGGTGTTTGCTCTGTGTTGCACGTGTGCTGATGAAAGCAATCAGGTGGGGCCGTGCACACACACCGATCAGCAGACAGCTCTGTGTGGAACATGGACAACCCCAGAATTCCACAAAGCTCTGGATACAGGCTACATTGTAGCTAAGATTTTTGAAATCTGGCATTTTGAGGATAAAAGTGATAAAATCTTCTGGGGGGGGGGGGCACATAAACATCTTCTGAAAACATAAGCAGGAAGCCTCCGGTTTCCCTCCCGAATCTGATAAAGACCCTGAGAGCAGATAAAAATATGTCACAGACTACTGGGTGAATCACAACATTCATTTAGACCTGGAAAAAAAATCACTCACAATCCTGCAAAACGACAGATGGCAAAGATTTGTCTGAACTCCTTCTGGGGTAAATTTGCCCAGAGGATAAATCTAACGCAGACCAAACTCATCAGAAATGCAAAACGTCACTTATCTAACATTCCTCAACAGTCGGGTGGCGATGATTCAATGGCACTATGGACCTCAGTATGTCACCCAACCGGGTAAAGCTGACAATATTGTTATTGCGGCCTTTACAACCGCATATGCGCATGACCTTGTACGGTTTTATGGAGGCTGTGCCAAACCCTGACAGGATTCTGTATTATGATACTGATGGTCTGATCTATGTTTGTAGGCAGGATGAAATGCCACTGCCAACCGGTAATTATATGGGTCAGCTTACCGATGAGTTAGACGGTGACACTATCATCGAATTCACCACAGCAGGCCCCAAAAGTTACGCTTATAAAACCATCACAGGTAAAACCGTTATGCGGGTGAAGGGATCACTCAAACGCATGAGAGCTGTCAGAAAATAAACTTTGACAGTGTCAAAGATCTGGTCGAGGGTTATATAAAAGACCCCACCCTTGCAGCATCTATCAAAACGCCGCAGCAGGGACTTAAACGTCATAAAAGCGGTTTCAGTCTGACAAACGTATCATTTCAAAAAACCTTCAGAGTGGTGTATGACAAGCGACGTCTTTTAAAGGACGGGGAAACCGAGACCTTTGGATTCTGAAACATGTCTCGCTCTACCGCGACAGTAGATTTGGACCCCAGACTTCAGCCCCCATTCAACTGTGTCGTCATTGGACCGAGTGGGTCGGGAAAAACTGTATTTGTGAAAACATTGCTGCTAGGGCTGCAGCTATCAATTATTTTTTGTAATAGAGTATTCTATCGATTTTTCTGGTGATTAATTGAGTAATCAGATAAAAAGTACTTTTGCATTTTTAAACAACATCAATAGTCCAGGGCTCTCCCTAAGCAATGGCATAATGTCCCTGTGCCAAAGTCTTGACATTTTGCTGAAATGGTGATGGGAGGTGGCTTTCTGTTCTGTTTTTTTTCCTCTCACTTGTAAAATGTAACCATTTTGAGTTGTTTTTTTAAGGTTGGTGGACTGGATCCCTACGTGATTTTTTATTTATTTCTTTTTTTTAATCCCCGTTTCTCTGCAATTCAGCAGATGTATTTCAGCAGGAGGTTGAACATGCAGCTTCGCAGTTATTGTTTTTTTTTTTGTTACCGTGTTTGTGAAGCGTTGTGTGTTGCCCAGAAAAAGCGAAACACTTAGTGTGAGTCTGAACAGCAGCTGGCTTCGACTGTGGGAACCCGGCCGTCGGGTCAATAGTCACCACGTCGAGCAGACCGTGTGTTTTTTAATAACAGACAAACACACTGCTTCACTTTAAATGTGAAGTCAGTCTGTTTCAGATGATCAGTGTGGAGCCTCTTTCTCTTAAAAGGCTTTATTTTACTCTGTGTCGCATTGGAAAGTGATAGCTTTAAGGGCTAAATTATTAGCTGTTACATGGCCTAAGCGCATGCTCTTGTCTTCTTCTGTAGTTTTTCTGGGGACATTACAGCGCCACACACAGGCCTGGCATATGTACTACAATGTTTAAATGAAGCTTTGAGGCACAGAATTTGCCTCGATCATTTTTTGTAATCAAATTATTCGAGTTATTCGAGTAATCGTTTCAGCCCTAATTGCTGGAAAATTATAACCATGCTGTGAGATATGTGCCAGCCTCTGTATTCTGAACTAAGGGTGAAGGATAAAAATATAAAATTTTTACAAGGTCTGCCTGATTCCTTTGAAGATTTAAGTCTTTCTCCTGAAGGTTAGAGTCGTCTGATTATTTTGGACGATCTCATCTTTCAAGCAGCGGATCATCCTGAAGTTGTAAGAATTTTTTTCCCAGTACAGACATCATCAGAATATGAGTGTTATAATGATCACGCAGAATGTATTTCATAAAGGGAAACACAGTCGAACCATCAGCTTGAATTGCAATAATATGGTGCTGTTTAAAACCCCCAGAGACAAGTTACAGATGAACATTCTGGCTCAGCAAATGTTTCCTGGCAGAAAACAACATTTTCTGGAGGCTCTTGATAATGCTACAAGCGTACCTTATGGGTATTTATTACAGGATTGTATACAGGGGTGTCCAGATCAGTTCAGATTGAGGTCGGGTTTACTTCCACACAAGAGGCCTGTGGTTTATTTACAGAAAGATAAATGGATATGAGCTCTCTTTTAAAAAGGAACACTCCCGTTCTTAAAACGCTAATCAAAGCCAGGGCGAAGCAGCGTCAGCACATCTTGAAAATATGAGCTCCTGAGAACCTTATCTGAGATTGCTTTGAATATTTTAAAGGGGAATACCGCTTTGAGCAAGTCTCAATTCCTCACCTTAAAAAAACAAAAGAGAGTTTTACGTCTTCTCGCAGACACAAATCCAGCTACAAAAGGAAGCGCGGAGGGCTGATTCAGACGGGCAGCTTTCTTCTGCCTCTGCTCGCCGCGGCCCTGCCTGCTTATAATGAGTCTAATACTGCCCAGAGGATAATGGCGTTCAAAGCCACGCAAAAGATGTTTTTATTGACTCCTCAGCAGCTCCAGCAACTCAGCCATTCCGTCCTGCAGCCATTAAGCGGTAATAACATCAGGCAGACAGCTGAAAACGATCTAGACTCACAAATGTGGGGCGTGCTGGACAAAAGCACTCACTCCCCTTATGAAAAAATTTAAAAGTATGAGGCTTTGCTGCAGCGCTACTTAAGACTGATCAAACAGGGTGAACACGAGTCACGTATTTCAGCCCTGCAAGAGGCACGCATCGCTAAACAACCTGAGGAGGAGGAGACTGTGAGGAAAGTCCGGAAGAACATACCGCCCAGAAACCGTAGAAATGCTGAATATATTATGAGAAAATTGTCAAAGCGTGATACACACTGGAGTCTGTTGGTTGAATTTATTTACAAGGGAAAAGCCGTGAGGGGGTCTCACACCATAGATCTTATGAAAAATCTCGGATCTTTGTACAAGAAATCTCAGCCCCCTACAGGCTGGGAAAAGTTTCTCAATACTTTACAGAAGTAAACCATTCCTGTCACGTGCGTATCAAACCTGCAAGCCCACGAGCAGTTTCAGAAGCTTAAAAAATGGCGGCGCAGCTCGCCAGATGAAAACCACATTTCAACCAAGTCACCTGCCAGGAAGGAACTTAAAAAAAAAAAAAAAAGACTTCCAGTGCTGGGAAGGTTTCTCAGCAATGCAGCAATGCTGCTAATGCTGCTGCTGAGATTAGCAGCAATCTTCCATTCCAGCTTATTAATTAATCAAAAACCCAGACAGAGCTTTAATTCATTTGAAAGCTTGACTCTTAGTCTTGTCCATCCAAATTGGAAGTCCCAAAAACCAATTTTATTTGTTATTATCTATCGTCCACCTGGTCGTTACTGTGAGTTTCTCTGTGAATTTTCAGACCTTTTGTCTGACTTAGTGCTTAGCTCAGATAAGATAATTATAGTGGGCGATTTTAACATCCACACAGATGCTGAGAATGACAGCCTCAACACTGCATTTAATCTATTATTAGACTCAATTGGCTTTGCTCAAAAAGTAAATGAGTCCACCCACCACTTTAATCATATCTTAGATCTTGTTCTGACTTATGGTATGGAAATAGAAGACTTAACAGTATTCCCTGAAAACTCCCTTCTGTCTGATCATTTCTTAATAACATTTACATTTACTCTGATGGACTACCCAGCAGTGGGGAATAAGTTTCATTACACTAGAAGTCTTTCAGAAAGCGCTGCAACTAGGTTTAAGGATATGATTCCTTCTTTATGTTCTCTAATGCCATATACCAACACAGTGCAGAGTAGGTACCTAAACTCTGTAAGGGAGCTAGAGTATCTCGTCAATAGTTTTACATCCTCATTGAAGACAACTTTGGATGCTGTAGCTCCTCTGAAAAAGAGAGCTTTAAATCAGAAGTGCCTGACTCCGTGGTATAACTCACAAACTTGCAGCTTAAAGCAGATAACCCGTAAGTTGGAGAGGAAATGGCGTCTCACTAATTTAGAAGATCTTCACTTAGCCTGGAAAAAGAGTTTGTTGCTCTATAAAAAGCCCTCCGTAAAGCTAGGACATCTTACTACTCATCACTAATTGAAGAAAATAAGAACAACCCCAGGTTTCTTTTCAGCACTGTAGCCAGGCTGACAAAGAGTCAGAGCTCTATTGAGCTGAGTATTCCTTTAACTTTAACTAGTAATGACTTCATGACTTTCTTTGCTAATAAAATTTTAACTATTAGAGAAAAAATTACTCATAACCATCCCAAAGACGTATCGTTATCTTTGGCTGCTTTCAGTAATGCCGGTATTTGGTTAGACTCTTTCTCTCAGATTGTTCTGTCTGAGTTATTTTCATTAGTTACTTCATCCAAACCATCAACATGTCTATTAGACCCCATTCCTACCAGGCTGCTCAAGGAAGCCCTACCATTATTTAATGCTTCGATCTTAAATATGATCAATCTATCTTTGTTAGTTGGCTATGTACCACAGGCTTTTAAGGTGGCAGTAATTAAACCATTACTTAAAAAGCCATCACTTGACCCAGCTATCTTAGCTAATTATAGGCCAATCTCCAACCTTCCTTTTCTCTCACAAATTCTTGAAAGGGTAGTTGTAAAACAGCTAACTGATCATCTGCAGAGGAATGGTCTATTTGAAGAGTTTCAGTCAGGTTTTAGAATTCATCATAGTACAGAAACAGCATTAGTGAAGGTTACAAATGATCTTCTTATGGCCTCAGACAGTGGACTCATCTCTGTGCTTGTTCTGTTAGACCTCAGTGCTGCTTTTGATACTGTTGACCATAAAATTTTATTACAGAGATTAGAGCATGCCATAGGTATTAAAGGCACTGCGCTGCGGTGGTTTGAATCATATTTGTCTAATAGATTACAATTTGTTCATTTAAATGGGGAATCTTCTTCACAGCCTAACGTTAATTATGGAGTTCCACAAGGTTCTGTGCTAGGACCAATTTTATTCACTTTATACATGCTTCCCTTAGGCAGTATTATTAGACGGCATTGCTTAAATTTTCATTGTTACGCAGATGATACCCAGCTTTATCTATCCATGAAGCCAGAGGACACACACCAATTAGCTAAACTGCAGGATTGTCTTACAGACATAAAGACATGGATGACCTCTAATTTCCTGCTTTTAAACTCAGATAAAACTGAAGTTATTGTACTTGGCCCCACAAATCTTAGAAACATGGTGTCTAACCAGATCCTTACTCTGGATGGCATTACCCTGAGCTCTAGTAATACTGTGAGAAATCTTGGAGTCATTTTTGATCAGGATATGTCATTCAAAGCGCATATTAAACAAATATGTAGGACTGCTTTTTTGCATTTACGCAATATCTCTAAAATCAGAAAGGTCTTGTCTCAGAGTGATGCTGAAAAACTAATTCATGCATTTATTTCCTCTAGGCTGGACTATTGTAATTCATTAATATCAGGTTGTCCTAAAAGTTCCCTAAAAAGCCTTCAGTTAATTCAAAATGCTGCAGCTAGAGTACTGACGGGGACTAGAAGGAGAGAGCATATCTCACCCATATTGGCCTCTCTTCATTGGCTTCCTGTTAATTCTAGAATAGAATTTAAAATTCTTCTTCTTACTTATAAGGTTTTGAATAATCAGGTCCCATCTTATCTTAGGGACCTCGTAGTACCATATCACCCCAATAGAGCGCTTCGCTCTCAGACTGCAGGCTTACTTGTAGTTCCTAGGGTTTGTAAGAGTAGAATGGGAGGCAGAGCCTTCAGCTTTCAGGCTCCTCTCCTGTGGAACCAGCTCCCAATTCAGATCAGGGAGACAGACACCCTCTCTACTTTTAAGATTAGGCTTAAAACTTTCCTTTTTGCTAAAGCTTATAGTTAGGGCTGGATCAGGTGACCCTGAACCATCCCTTAGTTATGCTGCTATAGACGTAGACTGCTGGGGGGTTCCCATGATGCACTGTTTCTTTCTCTTTTTGCTCTGTATGCACCACTCTGCATTTAATCATTAGTGATCGATCTCTGCTCCCCTCCACAGCATGTCTTTTTCCTGGTTCTCTCCCTCAGCCCCAACCAGTCCCAGCAGAAGACTACCCCTCCCTGAGCCTGGTTCTGCTGGAGGTTTCTTCCTGTTAAAAGGGAGTTTTTCCTTCCCACTGTAGCCAAGTGCTTGCTCACAGGGGGTCGTTTTGACCGTTGGGGTTTTACATAATTATTGTATGGCCTTGCCTTACAATATAAAGCGCCTTGGGGCAACTGTTTGTTGTGATTTGGCGCTATATAAAAAAATTGATTGATTGATTGATCTTATCTTAGGGACCTCATAGTACCATATCACCCCAATATAGCGCTTCGCTCTCAGACTGCAGGCTTACTTGTAGTTCCTAGGGTTTGTAAGAGTAGAATGGGAGGCAGAGCCTTCAGCTTTCAGGCTCCTCTCCTGTGGAACCAGCTCCCAATTCAGATCAGGGAGACAGATACCCTCTCTACTTTTAAGATTAGGCTTAAAACTTTCCTTTTTGCTAAAGCTTATAGTTAGGGCTGGATCAGGTGACCCTGAACCATCCCTTAGTTATGCTGCTATAGACTTAGACTGCTGGGGGGTTCCCATGATGCACTGTTTCTTTCTCTTTTTGCTCTGTATGCACCACTCTGCATTTAATCATTAGTGATCGATCTCTGCTCCCCTCCACAGCATGTCTTTTTCCTGGTTCTCTCCCTCAGCCCCAACCAGTCCCAGCAGAAGACTGCCCCTCCCTGAACCTGGTTCTGCTGGAGGTTTCTTCCTGTTAAAAGGGAGTTTTTCCTTCCCACTGTCGCCAAGTGCTTGCTCACAGGGGGTCGTTTTGACCGTTGGGGTTTTACATAATTATTGTATGGCCTTGCCTTACAATATAAAGCACCTTGGGGCAACTGTTTGTTGTGATTTGGCGCTATATAAATAAAATTGATTGAATTGATTGATTGATCATAAAAGGACATCTGCAGTCAATGTGGCAGTGTGCATCAAATCAAAAAACAGGCGGGATATTGTGTTCATCATTTTTAATATATAATTATGGTTAGATGGTTTTTTCATCTCATTAAGAAGAAAACATGGAGTGAAACAAATAAACGGTCTTCAGCAGTTTTAACCAGCAGCTGGTTCAAAAATCGAGCCTTCAGCACCGAGGACAGCGCCTGGGGATCAAAAGTCCCCACTTTTTCTTTAATTAATAACAATGTTTTAAAGTATGCAAATGCAATGAAACTTCAAAGATATGATGAGGAGACCGCTCCCAACACATCTGTAACATTTTTTCACAAAAAGACAAAAACATTTTCAGCACAGCTGCCAGGGGTCAAAGGGCAGCACTTTTTCTTTAATTAATAACAATGTTTTAAAGCATGCAAATGTGACAAAATTTCAAAGATATGATGAGTAGACCACTCTCAAAACACATCCATAACATTTGTTTTTCCACAAAAACATAAAACATAAATAAACAATTAAAAAATTCAGGACCATGGACAGCGATCCGGCTCAAAGACCAGCATTTTTTAATCAGCACAAACCATGACAATTTTTGAACGCGTGGAAAGCACCGGCTAACTGGTTACAGGAGGCATTGCATTTATTCTTAAAGCAATTGCAATATCTTTTCACAAAATCAGAAATCATATCATCGTTCATAATAATATTATCGCTGTATAAAGACAACACATCTTGGTATAACATCCCGGCAACTCTGTTATACAGATAATACACACAGTGTTGCCCGCATATGTCTGACAGTGAGTGTTGAAGCTGTTTGTTGTAATACAAAATGTTTTTAATGCCTGATTGATCCATCCATCCATCCATCCATTGTGTTCCGCTTCATCTGAGGTCGGGTGGCGGGGCAGCAGCTCAAGCAAAGCCGCCCAGACCTCCCGATCCACACTTACCTCCCCCAGCTCCTCCGGGGGAACTCCGAGGCATTCCCAAGCCAGCTGCGAGATGTAGTCCCTCCAGCATGTCCTGGGTCTTCCCCAGGGCCTTCTCCCAATTGTCCAGATATTGCAGGGTGCTCTTAGGATAGTACTCAAAGACCAAATGAGTCAAAAAATGTGGCTTGACCATCTTTTTCAACGGTGATCGCCAGCCAGTGTTCCCCGGGTAAATGTCTCGGTTGGGTGCTCACAATAAAATAGATGGGAGGTTTCAGTTTGACCCAGATTAACTCGTCAGATGCCCCAAACACCACCGAACAGGTCTCCTATTACCCCCTCATAACAGCCTCCAATTCCAATTCAGGAAGACCTGCCGCTTGGAATTCATTTCCAGGAGAGAATCGTAACATGTGTACACGATCAGCATGATGGTGTGAGGAGTTGCGACTCTGAATCTCATCTCAAGTCGCAGGGTCCCCATGGAGACAGGGCTCAGAGCACTGTTGTCCTCCTCCGTATATAAATTGAAGACGTACAGGGCGTAACCCTGTGCAAAATCCTCTCAGTCGATGCAGAGAGGTAAGCCCTTGAGGTGTCTCCCCGTGGCTGTGTACAGATTATAAAAACTCCCTCACAGAGAGCCCGTTGTTAAATTCAGGCTGGAAAGCTTTATCCGGCACCTGTCTCCCATTCTAACTGAGTACAAGTACTCCACGTCGTAGTGTCAAAATTCGAATGGTGACAGATCTCTTCTGCTGCTGACCGCATTGTGATTCACCATACCCAGAACCACATATTTGGACATGGTTCCTAAAAACAGGTTCTCCTGATTGCATATCCTGGAGTGGTGGGGGATCACGTAAGTCTTGATGCTGATTCATGATAAAGGATACAGGGCGTTCCCTTTCATGAGAGCTGCAGAGTGACCCAGTCTCACTGCAGGGGATACGGACCAGAATTTTCAACTTGAAAGTGGTGGCCTCAAATCCCATTAAACAGAAAGTGTTGCTGGCTCAAATTAATTTAATTCTAAGATCTACGTTGTTCAAAAGAAGCCTATAACAAAAAAATATATCTACGTGCAAAGGACTCTGAACATGAAATTCTCTTGATCCAGCGCGAAAGCACGCTGTGGCCATGAGGCCTTCATTTGAACCCGCTGCAGCCACGATGGTTGAATTGTGATGACCCGCTGTGTCCTTGTAAAACAGTCCCAATGTGAACTGTGATTTCAAAGAATTTGGTGAAAAATTCAGCAGTGTCTCGATCATAGCTCTGTAGGGGTGGGTTGCGCTGGACTGTGAAATTAACCTTTCTCTCAGAGTCACGTCGACTTGTGAAAAATCATGTTGAGAGGGTAATTTATTAACCCTACGCAGGCATCAGTAGCCAGGTCAGTCCCATCAGCATTTGTAATTTTCAAATGCAGATAAAGTAGCATATTATTGAGGCCTAAATACCTCTCGCCGTCTACAGGGATAAAAAATTTGATAGGGCCCGTGTCCGTCAGCGTGGATAACGGGGTGACCTCGATGTATTGGCTTTGTTCAATGGACAGCTGGGTCCCAGGGACGATGAATAAATCCGATTCACTCATGGTGCATTTGGGGGAATTATACTGCAAATGAGACATTGTTTAAGAGAAAATATCTCTGGACAACCTCCTCTTCTTATGGTTTCTTTGAACTGTTTTGCTTTTCCAGGAGATATTACATTTTTTAATTGTTTTCACACGTTTCCCTGTTGGGCAGTTCTGCAAACTTCTTGAGAGCATCATGATGCTGGACCGCTGCTTCCTGGCAATGCTTTGAGCTGCGTTTTTCAGGTGAGGTTTGGTGATCGTGTATCCTTGTTTAAACAGTGGCGTTAAAAATTTGAATCATTTTGAAAATATGTTCCCAAGATCACTTCCGTACATAATGGGAGCACCATGGAACCCCTGTAGACCATTCCCAACTTGGTTTTCATAGTAAGGCACAAATCTATAAATGTCGGCTTTGTGCGTTGCTCCAGACATTTTTTTTTTAAATGTAACGTCACAATCACTTTACCGTATGTGAAATTAACTGGCTGGTCTTGATCGCTTTTGAGTTCAACGCATATTTTTTCAATATGTCTTTTAGAGACTGGTATGTAATAAGCAGGATTGAATTTCTTTGTAATTATTTGACCAAAACGACCTTCAATTTCAAAAGCATGGAGAAGGGCAAAAGCGTTACCGACCACAAAGTGTTGCACGATGTCTGTGTAGCAAAAGAGATGATACATGCCTGCTTTTATATCCGGGTGGTGGGGGGAGTTCATGGCTCCCGTTCTGCACCTGAACCATTCATTCGGACTTAAACCTAGCATATAGGCCATCGGCGGCTGAAAATGGAGGTAATAGTTCCCATCCCTGGCCCACTGGAAATTTTTTTTAATGTTGTTATATTTTAGACTAAGCTTTATATTCTTCAAGTGAGAATTTATTTGACATGTAATCACGTCATGGTCATCTTAATATCCCGACTTGAAATAGTCTTCATAAACCGGGGGTATATTTATTGTCCAGTGCTATCTGTCTGGAATATTTAACCAGGTTTGAGGGTACGGCACCCAGGAGTTGAACTTTTCTGGCCAATTCTTCCACCTGACCAGGAGATATTTCTCCCCCTGTTCATCCGCTCGTCCAGAATCTCTTGCACCTGATAGGGTTTGTCTTTGCTTATTTTAATAACCTTTTGTAATTCTTGCTCATAAAATGAGCCACAAATAAGCTCACCGTCATAATCTTTCAATTTATAAACGGGCGGTACATGTTGTACACATTCTGAAACCATGAACACTTCATTTGTGTAACTCTGCTCATATTTTTTTATCAAACACGCGGTTGGGTTGACATGGTGCCATAAAGGTTCTCGACAACAACTCTGATGTTTTGCTTTGTAACCTGATTCAGAGTCATCTTAATGCTTTTATGGTAACGGTGGTTATAAGCTGTAAGTAAAGCTGGTAAGACCACATCCTTGTCTTCAGTGTGCGATTAAACCTCTCAGCAACTGAGGTTTTCAGATCACTGGCCATAGTGAAATGTATAATCCTGTGTTTTTTCATCAGGTCTTTAAATGCTTTGTAGAAAAACTCAATTCCTGCATCAGTCTGCAGCTTCAGAGGCACCCCACTGATTTAAGACAGAGGCAAAGGCCTGTGACACCTTGCGGCCTTGTTTTGACTTCAGGGTCCTGGCATATGCTTTTTTTGAGAAGAGATCAATGACGGTCAGCAGGTACTTGTACCCGTCATTAAAATGTGATATATGGTTATGGTTAAGGTTAGGGTTGGGGGTGGGAGTCATGTTAGGAATAGTGAGTTAAAAAAGCTCTGTCATGAAAATTTGACTCATTTCGTCACGGGAACACGAAAAAAAAAAACATGAGACTGGGCTGGAAAAGACCCCTCTCAAGAGAAAACATTTTTTTTTTCTTCACAAAACCATAAAAAACTTCAATTCAAAAAACCTTGTTTTATTTTTGAAAAACAATTTATCCTCTTCAGCAGCATTATTAGAACGAACACACCCTGTATGAGTTTAGAATACATGGTTTGTTACATTCATTAAATCCACACTTACATATCAAAAAACATAAAGACAAAAGTATTGGTTCACATACATACTTGATGGACGCTCAGTAATACACAACCCCCACATTCACGGTTTAACTCAGTACTCACTTTTAACAGTGTGGGGAAAATGTCACTCCTCAGTAGCTGTTGATATTTCACGCCCCATACCAGCACATCCACAAACAGAGTGTATAAGTTAAAGACATGCTGCAGCTTAAACCGTGGAAAACTGTCAGTAGTCAAAACAGTAATTTTGAGTAATAATTCATACAGAGACTTTTCAGGGGATTGCTGAGCTGTGGTGTGGACATGTTCTACCCAGACTTCTGGCTCACTGCGGCATCTGATGATGTCAAAAACATGCTCCATTACACTTGAAGGTGGGATGTCAGGATTGTCGAGTTTGAGGATGATGATTTGTTCCAGCAGATACGAGAATCTGCGTATAACATACGCTTCCCTCACACTTTGAAACAATTTCATCACACAATTACCCATGACAGAAAACAATATAATGATGTTATTTAAAAAAATGCAGGCTTTCAGCCCTCGGAATTCCAGACAGCTTCCAATTCCCCCATATCCAACTGGGCGTCTCCACCAAAACATGTAAAATTTGGTGAGCTTTTCACAGAAATTATCACAATATTTCAGCTTGGTAAGAATGTTCTTTGCCACGCCCTGCACTCTCTGCACTGAAGGGTTGATGAAGTGCTGCACCAAGAGTTTTAAGACCGCTGGGATGAACTGCGGGGTCCAGAGTTTTCTCATGAGTCTGTCAATGTATAAAAGCATTCACATAATGGGTCGGGACACTCATGATTTTTTGGCTGGGGTGATCGATCTGACAGCCGTAGCAGAGTTTCTGTTGGTAAGTTTCGATCACCGTCAGAAGTAAATGAGCCGTGGCGACTTTGTCTTCAGAAATTCTTCCAACAAGAAGCCGTCCTGCTGGTCTCTAATGAAGGATGTGGCGTACTTCTCACCCCGCACAGAGTCTTGTACCTTGCTCGATGACCTGGCCGCCATTACAGCGGGAAGGAGCCGCACACCTTCTTCTTCTGGTGCAGAAGCTGGCAAGTAAGAAGACCCATCACCCCAGCCTGGCTTCAGTGGTACTGACCAAGGGTGATCAAATCCCGCACAGTTATATTAACAAATATTACTGTAGGAAATATAACAGGTGGAATACTCCTTAGTGATGTCAGCAATCACCTGCCGGATTTTGCAGCTTTCCAGTCCTTAGTTGACAGATACGATCAAAAACAACCTATACATTTGAAAAGAAAATTAACTGAAGTTACCTTTGAGATTCTTAGATGGAATTAATGCAGAAAAATTGGTGTGACATTTATAATGATGACATCGACAAATCATATGAATCTTTTATTTCCATGATTTCTAATTTGTATGATAAACATTGTCTGTTGGTGCCAAAAATTGGAAACACACAAAAAACTGATAAACTATGGGTTACAAAGGGACTCCAGAATTCATGTAAAAAGAAAACATTTTTGTACAAGCAGTTTATAAAACTCAGAACCAATGAGGCTGAAAGTAAATATAAGACATACAAAACAAATTAACGAACATCACACAATCGTGTAAGAAGCAATATTACTGTGACTTACTGGTAAAAAATAAAACCAACATTAAAGGTACCTGGAAGCTTTTCATCAATAAGAAAAAAGTAGTTAAAGATCATCTATCTTATTTTTTTTACTGTTACTGTTCCAACAAGTGTAATACTTCTGCACTTTTTCAGTGTAACTGCTGTGAATTTTAATTCATTTATTTACATCTGTGTGGATCCTGTGTGAGCCTTAAGAGTGGTTAGCTTATCGATTATTGGTTAGCTCATGCTTGGCTATACTCCTAAATTTCTTAGTGCACAAAGTACACTACTTTACCGACTTTACACCCTCCATAAATCCTGCGTGATGTTGGAAGATAGGGTGGCTCTCTTTTAGAGCTGTGTTCGTAAGTTAGAGCAGCTTCTTAGCGCAGTGGAGTTAGATGTTACGGTCACTCGAGATGAGGATAGGTTTGGGCCGGCTAGCGAGCCCATTAGCATCAGCCTATAAACACCGGCTGTGGAAGATGGCTTTCGGACTGTGGCTAGGCAGACGAAGCCCCATAGGGCTTGGTGCCCGGTTGTGGTACCCCGATCACACTCGCCACTGCGAACTGTGAATCGGTTCTCCCCCTTGGATTTGCCTGATGTGAATTCTCTGAGCCCACAAGTGACTTCCACTCCTGTCTCCAGGCTGAAATGCTGGACTTTAGTGATAGGGGATTCTATCACCCACAAAGTCAGGTTACAGATGCCGGCTGATGTTAAATGTACTCCTGAGGCCAGAGCTCCCGACATTGCATCCCATCTTAGGGTGCTGATGCTGCAGAAGGGAAGACAGATTAAGGAACATGACATGAGATATAGTCACATAGTTATTCATGTCGCCACCAATGATGTCAGGATGAAGCACTCAGAGGCAGGGGCATCGGACTGGGGGGTTAAAGGGTACTATGTACCCAGGGCCCAGAGCATGGGGGGGGGGGGGGGGGAGCTGCAAAAAACTGGCATTAAATACATTTTTGTGTTGCATGTTATTAATATCCATACAATTCATGTTGTAAAAAAAATATAATTAGAATGAATGTCTCCCCCTCTAGCTGCCACCTTATCATGGTGGGGGAGTTTCCATACCCGGATGATCCTAGGAGCTATGTTGTCGGGGGCTTTGTGCCCCTTGTAGGGTCTCCCAAGGCAAACAGGTCCTAGGTGACGGGTCAGACTAAGGGCAGTTCAGAACCTCCATGACCAGTAAAAAATCAAGGACAGAGACATCACCCGGTATGGCGGAGCCGGGGCACCACCCTGGAGCCAGGCCTGGGGTTGGGGCTCGCGCGCGAGTGCCTGGTGGTCGGGCCTTAGCCCATGGGGCCCGGCCGGGCTCAGCCCGAAAGAGCAACGTGGGCCCGCCCTCCTGTGGGTTCACCACCTGCAGAGGGGGCCATGGGGGTCGGGTGCAGAGAGGATTGGGTGACGGTTGAGGGCGGGTGGCCTGGCGGCCCGGTCCATGCTCACAGCCCCTGGCTGTTGGGACGTGGAATGTCACCTCACTGGGGGGGAAAGAGCCTGAGCTTGTGCGAGAGGTTGAGAGATAGTCGGGCTCACCTCCATGCACAGCTTGGGCTCTGGTACCCAACTCCTGGAGAGGGGCTGTGCAGTGGCAGTGCAGAGTACCCGACCTTCTTGGAGTCCCTGGGAGGGGTACTAGATAGCGCTCCGACTGGGGACTCCATTGTTCTCCTGGGGGATTTCAATGGCCACGTGGGCGACGACAGTGAGACCTGGAGGGGCGTGATCGGGAAGCATGGCCTCCCTGATCTGAACCCGAGTGGTGTTCAGTTGTTGGACATCTGTGCTAGTCACAGTTTGTCCATCACGAACACCATGTTCGAGCACAAGGGTGTCCATAAGTGCACGTGGCACCAGGACACCCTGAGCCAGAGGTCGATGATCGACATTGTAGTTGTATCATCTGACCTTCAGCCATGTGTCTCAGACACTTGAGTGAAGAGAGGGGCAAAGCTGTCGACCGATCACCACCTGGTGGTGAGCTGGATCCGCTGGGAAGGAAGGAAGCCGGTCAGACCTGGCAGGCCCAAACGTATCATGAGGGTCTGCTGGGAATGACTGGTGGAACCCTCTGTCAACGAGGTCTTCAACTCCCACTTCCAGGAGAGCTTCTCCCAGATCCCGGGGGAGGTTGGAGATATGGAGTCCGAGTGGACCATGTTCTCCACCTCCATTCTCGATGCGGCCGCTCGTAGCTGTGGTCACAAGGTCTCTGGTGCCTGTCGCGGCGGCAATCCCCAAACCCAGTGGTGGACACCGGACGTAAGGGATGCCGTCAAGCTGAAGAAGGAGTCCTACTTGTCTTTGTTGGTAGGTGGGACCCCGGAGGCAGCTGACAGGTACCAGCAGGCCAAGCGTGCGGCCGCAGAGGCAAAACCTTGGGTCTGGGAGGAGTTCGGGGAGGCAATGCTTCGATCTGCTGCTTTGTTGAGTCATTGTTTTATTTTGGTTTATCTTCATTTTTCACCACTAAACCCCAAATAGCATATGTATGTGAGTAATAGTTACCTTTTTATGTTCATCTGACCTGTTATGGTCTTCTGAAACACTTGATAGATGTATTTTATAACTTAAAAATGGGACCAATGCTAATGTGTTAGCCTGTCTATGGCGTTTTCAATGTTAAAGTTAGCATTAAGCTGTTCGCATCTCAGCATGTTTGTGTGCTTTTGTTTTCTGTATAATAATTCATGGCTCAGCGTTTGTTGTTGTAAAAGAGTCAAAAGTATTACAAATGGTCTACTTGAAGAGTTTCAGTCAGGTTTTAGAATTCATCATAGTACAGAAACAGCATTAGTGAAGGTTACAAATGATCTTCTTATGGCCTCAGACAGTGGACTCATCTCTGTGCTTGTTCTGTTAGACCTCAGTGCTGCTTTTGATACTGTTGACCATAAAATTTTATTACAGAGATTAGAGCATGCCATAGATATTAAAGGCACTGCGCTGCGGTGGTTTGAATCATATTTATCTAATAGATTACAATTTGTTCATGTAAATGGGGAATCTTCTTCACAGACTAAGGTTAATTATGGAGTTCAACAAGGTTCTGTGCTAGGACCAATTTTATTCACTTTATACATGCTTCCCTTAGGCAGTATTATTAGAAAGCATTGCTTAAATTTTCATTGTTTGTTATGTGTCGGACGCAGCTCGGAGAACCGACCAGCGTTTGAAGGACCCAGTATGAAATAAGCAGAGCACGGTACAAAGGCTAACTGAATTTAATACATAACAGTGATACAAAAAATAACAAAAGAAAGTGCGGTCTGGCGTGGTGCGCTCCCAGCAGCGCTAACGGTCCGGAGCCAGAAGCCGTTTGGACCCAAGGACCCCGCCGACACCCCCCAGGTGGCCGCAACAAACCGAGTCTGTGAAAGAAGGAACCTTTATGTGAGTCCACACTCTACACACAGAGAGAACACTTAAAGGTGTACAAACAGCAAACACTTCCTGGCTTGATTACTAATCAGCTTCCCAACCTGCAGGCATGGAACATCCAGTTCACAAAACTCCACTGCAGTGGAAGCCGATACATGACTAACATACAGCTCAATATAATAAAGGTGTGAGGGACACCACATTTACTGACTGTATAAATGTTAGTCACAAAATCTAACGTACCTCAGGAAGTGTGCTGACGAGCATGAGACCTCACCCCCTCCTCTTTCACAGACCGTGCATCAAACCCTGGACGTTCTCTGCATCCACTGATGATGAGATGGCTCCCGAGACGACGATCTCACCCGTCTGGTCACAAGGTCGAGTCTCTGGCAAATACACACTGTATACTCCAGTCTTAAATGCCACCATGTTCCAATCCATATAGATGCACCTCAGCTGTGAGTCCTGACGAGCCGCAGGTGATCAGGGTGAGGTCCTGATAACCTCAGCAACACAGCCACTCAGTCCCAAATGCAAGCCACCTGGAAGGAGAAACAAAGGACAGAAACAAAAAGGAAGCCAGGCCCCCCCAGCCATATAACAGTACCCCACCCTCACGGGAAGCCTCCCGGCGACCACACAAACCTGGCCCAGGAGAAACACCCCCCTCCAGGGACCATGGCTGGAAACCGCTTCTGCATTTGTCTTCCAACAGAATGGTTGATGTCCTCTCCTCTGGCTGCATCCTTGCCTTTGTTTCAGTCAGTCCCTTAGCACAGGTGTGGCCAGGAGTTCCTAAACCTGTGCAGTCAGCCTTTATCCAACCATGTTCGGTCTTTAGTCATAAAACAAAAAAGACAAACACAACCAAAACATCCCCCCTCCCCAGGGGACCGTCCCATCAAACCCCGGGAAGAGGAGAAAAGAAAAACCCCAAAGTTAAGCTTACAAATAAAAGTGCTAAAACACCCACCCCCCCCTCCCCCAAACGACATGTAGGGACCAACACCCCCCAGAGGACTTCCCGCCAGCTCCAGGAGTACTAACCACAGCCGAGGTCCCTCTGGGATCCAACGTCACCCACGGGGACTCCCAGCACCTCCCAGAGGACCACTCGTCAACCCCAGGAGACGCCTCCCCTCACGACCAACGGACCCAGCCCCGGCCGTCTATGGCTAGATGGACCCACAGCCCTTTCCCCCCCAGAGGACACCACAGTCAAACCCTGAGGGCGGAAACTGGGGGGAAAACACCCCCCCCCAAGGTGCAGAGGTTACCTGGGAAACGCCCAGCATAACCACACTGCACCACTCCAGCAACGCCGACACTACGGCTCACACGGCTGGAGCCAGAGGAGAAGAGAGGGAACAAAAAGAAAATACCCCAAACCCCCCTCCCCTCCCGACGCCCAGCACAACCTAACTGCACCACTCCAGCAACGCCGACACTACGGCTCACACGGCTGGAGTCAGAGGAGAAGAGAGGGCATAATCAATCAATCAATCAATCAACTTTTTTTCTTATATAGCGCCAAATCACAACAAACAGTTGCCCCAAGGCGCTCCATATTGTAAGGCAAGGCCATACAATAATTATGAAAAACCCCAACGGTCAAAACGACCCCCTATGAGCAAGCACTTGGCCACAGTGGGAAGGAAAAACTCCCTTTTAACAGGAAGAAACCTCCAGCAGAACCAGGCTCAGGGAGGGGCAGTCTTCTGCTGAGACTGGTTGGGGCTGAGGGAAAGAACCAGGAAAAAGACATGCTGTGGAGGGGAGCAGAGATCGATCACTAATGATTAAATGCAGAGTGATGCATACGGAGCAAAAAGAGAAAGAAACAGTGCATCATGGGAACCCCCCCACAGTCTACGTCTAAAGCAACATAACCAAGGGATGGTCCAGGGTCACCCGATCCAGCCCTAACTATAAGCCTTAGCGAAAAGGAAAGTTTTAAGCCTAATCTTAAAAGTAGAGAGGGTATCTGTCTCCCTGATCTGAATTGGGAGCTGGTTCCACAGGAGAGGAGCCTGAAAGCTGAAGGCTCTGCCTCCCATTCTACTCTTACAAACCCTAGAAACTACAAGTAAGCCCGCCGTCTGAGAGCGAAGCGCTCTAATGGGGTAATATGGTACTACGAGGTCCCTAAGATAAGATGCGACCTGATTATTCAAAACCTTATAAGTAAGAAGAAGAATTTTAAATTCTATTCTAGAATTAACAGGAAGCCAATGAAGAGAGGCCAACACGGGTGAGATATGCTCTCTCCTGCTAGTCCCCGTCAGTACTCTAGCTGCAGCATTCTGAACCAACTGAAGGCTTTTTAGGGAACTTTTAGGACAACCTGATAATAATGAATTACAATAGTCCAGCCTAGAGGAAATAAATGCATGAATTAGTTTTTCAGCATCACTCTGAGACAAGACCTTTCTGATTTTAGAGATATTGCGTAAATGCAAAAAGGCAGTCCTACATATTAGTTTAATATGCGCTTTGAATGACATATCCTGATCAAAAATGACTCCAAGATTTCTCACAGTATTACTAGAGGTCAAGGTAATGCCATCCAGAGTAAGGATCTGGTTAGACACCATGTTTCTAAGATTTGTGGGGCCAAGTACAATAACTTCAGTTTTATCTGAGTTTAAAAGCAGGAAATTAGAGGTCATCCATGTCTTTATGTCTGTAAGACAATCCTGCAGTTTAGCTAATTGGTGTGTGTCCTCTGGCTTCATGGATAGATAAAGCTGGGTATCATCTGCGTAACAATGAAAATTTAAGCAATACCGTCTAATAATACTGCCTAAGGGAAGCATGTATAAAGTGAATAAAATTGGTCCTAGCACAGAACCTTGTGGAACTCCATAATTAACTTTAGTCTGTGAAGAAGATTCCCCATTTACATGAACAAATTGTAATCTATTAGACAAATATGATTCAAACCACCGCAGCGCAGTGCCTTTAATACCTATGGCATGCTCTAATCTCTGTAATAAAATTTTATGGTCAACAGTATCAAAAGCAGCACTGAGGTCTAACAGAACAAGCACAGAGATGAGTCCACTGTCCGAGGCCATAAGAAGATCATTTGTAACCTTCACTAATGCTGTTTCTGTACTATGATGAATTCTAAAACCTGACTGAAACTCTTCAAATAGACCATTCCTCTGCAGGTGATCAGTTAGCTGTTTTACAACTACCCTCTCAAGAATCTTTGAGAGAAAAGGAAGGTTGGAGATTGGCCTATAATTAGCTAAGATAGCTGGGTCAAGTGATGGCTTTTTAAGTAATGGTTTAATTACTGCCACCTTAAAGGCCTGTGGTACATAACCAACTAACAAAGATAGATTGATCATATTTAAGATTGAAGCATTAAATAATGGTAGGACTTCCTTGAGCAGCCTGGCAGGAATGGGGTCTAATAAGCATGTTGATGGTTTGGATGAAGTAACTAATGAAAATAACTCAGACAGAACAATCGGAGAGAAAGAGTCTAACCAAATACCGGCATCACTGAAAGCAGCCAAAGATAACGATACATCTTTGGGATGGTTATGAGTAATTTTTTCTCTAATAGTCAAAATTTTGTTAGCAAAGAAAGTCATGAAGTCATGACTAGTTAAAGTTAATGGAATACTCAGCTCAATAGAGCTCTGACTCTTTGTCAGCCTGGCTACAGTGCTGAAAAGAAACCTGGGGTTGTTCTTATTTTCTTCAATTAGTGATGAGTAGAAAGATGTCCTAGCTTCACCATCAAACCCTGGGTGGTGAAACTGAAAAAAAAAAAATAAAAAGAAAGACTAACAGACTGACATAAGGTTGCTCGGGTCCTTTTTTTTTTTTTTTTGGCAGAACTGCAGGGTCACGACCCCAGACACTAAATAGTGAAAAACAAAAAATAAAATCCCACACAAAAACCAACTCAAAAAACGCCCACACGAAATGAACTAACACAAAACAAATCAGTGACGTATACCGTTAAGCTCAAACAAATCGAACACACCTGTTCTAACTTAAGAGCTTAACGGTAATGTGACTAAGTCACCAAAAGAGGGAGCCAAAGTGCTAAAAATGAAAAAACCCCCTTTGGTGACAGAAAACAAATGAGCTGCATCTCCGTGCGCAGCTGTGTGCAACACACAACCAAAATGTGCTCAACTAAATAACGCCGGAGCTGATACAACAGACGCAGTAGTTATCTTTATCCGGGGAAACGGGGCTACAACTGTAACACAGGAAGCTCAGCGACCCGTGCCACAGAGCTCCGCCGTGCGCGTGCACCCATTACAGACACACTCTTGCAGCTCCCGTTCAAACCTCTTATCCGGTCGGAGCGTGACGCGAAGCCGTCGCCAGTCACACTCCACCATGACCCACGGATAAGGCACAAACACAGGAACACGGCTGCAAGAGAGCACAAATCAGTATTCAGTAATGGGTTCTCCAACGCGCACCATCCGGGCGGAGAGCACCCGCAACTGATCCGGATAACTTCTGAACGTCTGCTGCCGCCTTCCCGGTGCGTTACCGTCTCTGCTACCGCTGGGACGTGATGTTTGGCCAGAGACTACTGTTATGTGTCGGACGCAGCTCGGAGAACCGACCAGCGTTTGAAGGACCCAGTATGAAATAAGCAGAGCACGGTACAAAGGCTAACTGAATTTAATACATAACAGTGATACAAAAAATAACAAAAGAAAGTGCGGTCTGGCGTGGTGCGCTCCCAGCAGCGCTAACAGTCCAGAGCCAGAAGCCGTTCGGACCCAAGGACCCCGCCGACACCCCCCAGGTGGCCGCAACAAACCGAGTCTGTGAAAGAAGGAACCTTTATGTGAGTCCACACTCTACACACAGAGAGAACACTTAAAGGTGTACAAACAGCAAACACTTCCTGGCTTGATTACTAATCAGCTTCCCAACCTGCAGGCATGGAACATTCAGTTCACAAAACTCCACTGCAGTGGAAGCCGATACATGACTAACATACAGCTCAATATAATAAAGGTGTGAGGGACACCACATTTACTGACTGTATAAATGTTAGTCACAAAATCTAACGTACCTCAGGAAGTGTGCTGACGAGCGTGAGACCTCACCCCCTCCTCTTTCACAGACCGTGCATCAAACCCTGGACGTTCTCTGCATCCACTGATGATGAGATGGCTCCCGAGACGACGATCTCACCCGTCTGGTCACAAGGTCGAGTCTCTGGCAAATACACACTGTGTACTCCAGTCTTAAATGCCACCATGTTCCAATCCATGTAGATGCACCACAGCTGTGAGTCCTGACGAGCCGCAGGTGATCAGGGTGAGGTCCTGATAACCTCAGCAACACAGCCACTCAGTCCCAAATGCAAGCCACCTGGAAGGAGAAACAAAGGACAGAAACAAAAAGGCAGCCAGGCCCCCCCAGCCATATAACAATTGTTACGCAGATGATACCCAGCTTTATCTATCCATGAAGCCAGAGGACACACACCAATTAGCTAAACTGCAGGATTGTCTTACAGACATAAAGACATGGATGACCTCTAATTTCCTGCTTTTAAACTCAGATAAAACTGAAGTTATTGTACTTGGCCCCACAAATCTTAGAAACATGGTGTCTAACCAGATCCTTACTCTGGATGGCATTACCCTGACCTCTAGTAATACTGTGAGAAATCTTGGAGTCATTTTTGATCAGGATATGTCATTCAAAGCACATATTAAACAAATATGTAGGACTGCTTTTTTGCATTTACGCAATATCTCTAAAATCAGAAAGGTCTTGTCTCAGAGTGATGCTGAAAAACTAATTCATGCATTTATTTCCTCTAGGCTGGACTATTGTAATTCATTATTATCAGGTTGTCCTAAAAGTTCCCTAAAAAGCCTTCAGTTAATTCAAAATACTGCAGCTAGAGTACTGACGGGGACTAGAAGGAGAGAGCATATCTCACCCATATTGGCCTCTCTTCATTGGCTTCCTGTTAATTCTAGAATAGAATTTAAAATTCTTCTTCTTACTTATAAGGTTTTGAATAATCAGGTCCCATCTTATCTTAGGGACCTCGTAGTACCATATCACCCCAATAGAGCGCTTCGCTCTCAGACTGCAGGCTTACTTGTAGTTCCTAGGGTTTGTAAGAGTAGAATGGGAGGCAGAGCCTTCAGCTTTCAGGCTCCTCTCCTGTGGAACCAGCTCCCAATTCAGATCAGGGAGACAGACACCCTCTCTACTTTTAAGATTAGGCTTAAAACTTTCCTTTTTGCTAAGGCTTATAGTTAGGGCTGGATCAGGTGACCCTGAACCATCCCTTAGTTATGCTGCTATAGACTTAGACTGCTGGGGGGTTCCCATGATGCACTGTTTCTTTCTCTTTTTGCTCTGTATGCACCACTCTGCATTTAATCATTAGTGACTGATCTCTGCTCCCCTCCACAGCATGTCTTTTTCCTGGTTCTCTCCCTCAGCCCCAACCAGTCCTAGCAGAAGACTGCCCCTCCCTGAGCCTGGTTCTGCTGGAGGTTTCTTCCTGTTAAAAGGGAGTTTTTCCTTCCCACTGTTGCCAAGTGCTTGCTCACAGGGGGTCGTTTTGACCGTTGGGGTTTTTCCGTAATTATTGTATGGCCTTGCCTTACAATATAAAGCGCCTTGGGGCAACTGTTTGTTGTGATTTGGCGCTATATAAATAAAATTGATTTGATTTGATTTGATTTATCACAGTTGTCAAAAATTCTGGAAAAATATTTGTAAAGGTTGAATGGAGGAGGTTGAATGATTTTATATCTAAACATCATATACTTAGTGAACAGCAGTATAGTTTTAGAAAAAGTCATACTACTTCTCTGGCTTTAATTGATTTTGTGATGCAATTGAGACGAAACAATACATTGTAGGGATTTTCTTTGATTTGCAGAAAACATTTGATACCATAGATCATACTTTATTATTGGACAAATTGCACAGGTACGGCATTAGAGGAATGGTCCTGGATTGGATAGCTAGTTATTTATGTAATAGCTATCAGTGTGTCCATTTTGGTGGGGTAAATTCAGAATTGTTGAGGATTACATGTGGGGTGCCCCAGGGGTCCATCCTTGATGTATGTTAATGATATTTTTGGTGTCAAATTCTGTTCGTTGTATTTTGTTTGCCGATGACACGACTGTGTTCGGTAGTGGGGATCATCAACTCTTGGACATGATGGAGAGGGAATGATAACATTTTAAATATTGGTTTGATTCTCATAAACTGTCACTTCATTTTGGTAAGACAAAGTGTATTATATTCGGAAATAAGCCCATGAATTTAAATAGAAAATTATTATTAAATGATGCTGAAATTGAAATTGTATCTGAAACTAAATTTCTTGGTATTTTTATTGACAATACACTAAGTTGGAAAAATCATATAAATTATGTTAAATCTAAAATTTCAAAAGTTATTGTGATTCTGTATAAACACAATATTTTCTCCCCAACATTCATTGTTCATGCTGGATTCATTACTTGTCCCATATTGAGTTTTGTGGAAACACATATAAAACAAAAACAAATCCAATATTTCTGTTACACAAAAAAGCTATAAGAGTTACAAGTAAAAACAAACAAACAAACAAAAAAAAAAAACATATGAACCACCAAACTCATTGTTTGCTTGTCTGCATATTTTCACATTTCAAGATTTGGTGGATTATTTTACAATACAGAACATGTATAAAGTTAAAAATAGACTCTTGCCTCAATATGTTCAAGAGTTGTTTAAAATGAGGGAGTCCAGTTATCATCTACGAGGTACACTGATAGTCAGAAGAAAGATTCTAACTTCTGTTAAAAGTCATTGTATTTCCATGAAAGGTGTTAAAATTTGGAATAATTGTTCCAATGGAATTAAATTATCAGGTACATTGTCTTTATAAAAACAACTTAATTTCTTACTATAGTACGTAATATTAGGTTAACTGTCTTCGTGGCTGTTTTTTTGTTTAATTGCACATTATATTACTGATTGTTTTGTTGTATTCAGTTACGTTATTTTTCTGATTGGTACTTTGTTCTGAGTGTATGTAAATGTGTATAGTAACTGGTAAGGGGTGGGTGTTTATAAGCTTTTGCTTCAGCCCACGCCCTTTCAGCCACACCCAACTGGATGAAATGGTTTAGGAGTTATTGTTGTATTTTCTTCTGTTTCTTTTATTGGTTTTATTAGTAAGAGATCTGTTGATGGTTCCTCGCACCCATTTTTCAACCAGAGGAGAGTGATCCTTCCAGGCTGTTGCTCCCAGGCTTTGGAATGGTCTCCCGCTCTCTCTGCGCTCACTGGACTCTGTTGATACTTTTAAAAGCCAACTTAAGACTTTCTTTTTTACTCAAGCGTTTGCTTAGCTTTCAGGCTGCTCTGTGATCCTGTGTTATGTTTTATGTTTTTATGTCTCGGCCATTGTCTGATGTTTTGTGTGGTGTACTCTGCTTTTATGTTGTGAAGCACCTTGTGGCTCTTGTCTGTGAAAGGTGCTATATAAATAAAATTTACTTACTTACTTACTTATTTTACTCTCAAACTGTATATTTGTGTGGTGTTGTGCGGCGGGTGTGACTGTGTTGTGTGTGTTTGATTCACCGTGTGCCGTGCTGGCCGTCTGTCGTGGTCAGTCTGTGAGGGTGTCCTGAGTCTGTTCGGCTGGACCCTGTCCCGCTCCACGTCTACCTCGTCCACGACAGAAGCCTCTGTGTCCACGTTGTGCTCTGGACGGCATTATGGGCACTTCAGTGGACCAGCGGTCAAACGTCCCACAGATAAAACGGCCGTCTGGATCTTCAGTGTCTCTGGGTCAGGGGCTGTTGTTGGCTTCTGATCAAAGTTCTGTCTGCCACGTTGACACACTCTTTTGACAGACATCATAGTGAGTGCAGCAGCAGGCATTTCAAGGGCATTCATCATTGTCTGGTGATCAGTATCTCTCCTCTTGGTGGCTTTCCTCACCTCTCTTGTTTCAGTATGACGTGCATGTTTCAAGATTTCGTTCACTTGATTGTCAGCCCATCCTCCAATCAGGGTTTGCTCAATTCCCTGACAGATCTCAGATCTCAGGCCAGGGACCAGACAGGACTTTAGGACAGCTTCAAACGGTGTCTCTCCCTTTGCATCAGAGGCACCATCAGCTCTTTCATGTCCACTGTGTGCAGTGCACTGCTTCTCCAGCCGGATGAAAAACTCTGTCACAGTCTGACCAGGATTTTGTTTGCAGGCTTGGATCACCATCATGTCCACTGTGGCTGGACATTTAGCTTTGATGTCATCACAAACTGCTCTGACATGCAGTTTGTACTCGCTGGTGTTTTCCCAGGTGATGGTTTCAGCTCTCAGTCTTTGTGCAGGTGGTCTTTCAACCACAGCTTGGATTTTCAGATGTGGTTGGACTGGATCAAGTGTCTTTAAAAGGCTGGTCAGTTCTTCACCTGTCGGCCTCCAGGTGTGACAGAAAGCAGTCATTTCTCCTGTAGCGGCGCTGCAGCTGGTGAATCTGGTTGGGGTCAGTGATGACACCAATCCTCCCCTCGCAGACTTGGACCCTTGACTTTGGGCACAGCCAGGCTCGGATAGAGGGTGTTGGGGGGTGGGGGGGGATCGAGGAGGAGAAGAGATTATTATCTGATAATGTTTGTCCCACAGGTACTTTTGTGTGTGTGTGTGTGTGTGTGTGTGTGTGTGTGTGTGTGTGTGTGTGTGTGTGCGTGCGTGTGTGCGTGTGTTTGCGTGTGTGTGTGTGTGTGCGTGCGTGTGCGTGTGTGCGTGCGTGTGTGTGTGTGCGTGTGTGCATGTGTGTGTGTGTGCGTGTGTGTGTGTGCGTGTGAGTGTGTGTGTGTGTGCGTGTGCGTGTGTGTGTGTGTGTGTGTGTGTGCGTGTGTGTGTGTGCGTGTGTGTGTGTGTGTGCGTGTGTGTTTGGGCAAGGCTGACCATCGCAGGGCATCAGGACTACTCCAGCCGCTGCCTGTGCCTCATCGCCCCTGGTCCCACATCGGCCTGGATTTTGTCACGGGCCTCCCGCCGTCCCAGGGTAACACCACCATCCTCACGATAGTGGACCGATTCTCCAAGGCGGCCCACTTCGTGGCCCTCCCGAAGCTCCCAACAGCCCAGGAGACAGCGGACCTCCTGGTCCACCACGTCGTCCGGCTGCATGGGATTCCAACAGACATCGTCTCCGATCACGGTCCCCAGTTCTCCTCGCAAATCTGGAGGAGCTTCTGCCGGGAACTGGGGGCCACGGTGAGTCTCTCGTCCGGGTACCACCCTCAGACCAACGGGCAAGCAGAACGGGTAAACCAGGAGGTGGAATAGGCTTTGCGCTGCGTGACTGCCGCGCACCCGGCGGCCTGGAGTACCCATTTGGCCTGGATCGAGTATGCTCATAACAGCCAGGTGTCTTCAGCCACCGGCCTCTCCCCTTTTGAGGTATGTCTGGGGTATCAGCCCCTGTTGTTTCCGGTGGTTGAGGGAGAGGTCGGTGTGCCCTCGGTCCAGGCCCACCTATGGAAGTGCCGTCGGGTGTGGCGTGCCGCCCGTTCTGCTTTGCTAAAGGCCCGGACGAGGGCAAAAGCCCATGCAGACCGTCGGCGGGCCCCGGCCCCTGCGTATCGGCCAGGGCAGGAGGTGTGGTTGTCCACAAAAGACATTCCCCTCAAGGTGGACTCCCCCAAGCTACAGGACCGTTACATCGGCCCATTTAAGATCCTTAAGGTCATCAGTCCAGCCGCGGTGAGGCTTCAGCTTCCGGCCTCACTGCGGATCCATCCTGTGTTTCATGTGTCCCAAATAAAACCACATCACACCTCACCCCTCTGTACTCCGGGTCCGGCACCGCCTCCTGCCCGGATCATCGATGGCGAGCCGGCTTGGACTGTACGCCGGCTTTTGGATGTCCGTAGGATGGGCCGGGGCTTCCAGTATTTGGTGGACTGGGAGGGGTACGGCCCCAAAGAATGCTCCTGGGTGAAGAGGAGCTTCATCCTGGACCCGGCCCTCCTGGCCGATTTCTACCGCCGCCACCCGGACAAGCCTGGTCGGGCGCCAGGAGGCGCCCGTTGAGGGGGGGGTCCTGTTGTGTGGGCCACCAGAAGGGGAGGTACTGCTGGCCCACCACCAGAGGGCGCCCTGCCTGAAGTGCGGGCTTCAGGCACGAGAGGGCGCAGTCGCCTCACAGGAGCAGCCAGGGTGACAGCTGTCACGCATCACCTGCAACAGCTGTTACCCATCATCTGATCAGCAGGGGAATACCAGCAGGACGACGCCTCCACCTCTTTGCCGAGATATCGTTCTACCTGGAAGGTAACGTGCTCAGCTGACTGGTTAACAGTGATCTTTTGTGACTTTTGTGAGTTGTTTAGCTGACTCCTTTTCCAACGAGTGGTGGAGGTAGTTTTCCTGCCGTACGGATTCCTGGGTGCAGACGCACCCACATTTAATTGTTCTTTTGTTCCTCACCAGCAGTACCAGGTCCGACACGCGAAGGCAGTGGCCACCTGGGAGTTCGGGACTTGGCGGCTCCAGTATTCCCGGGGTCTGGTGGCGGAGGAAATCGTGTGGTTCCGGTTCTGCTTTGGACAGACGTCTCCTATCTTCGAGCCTGCCCACACGACACCTTTTGTGATTTGGCTTTTGTCTATTGTTGTAATCTGATTGTATTTGTTGTGCCCATTCACAACAGTAAAGTGTTGTTATTTGACCTCATCCATTGTCCGTTCATTTGCGCCCCCTACACTTTCCCAACAAAACTGTTACAGTAGTCTAAACATGTTGACACAAAAGCATGAATTATAAGCTCTAAATCATTTCGAGACACCATTTTCCTGAGCTTAGAGATGTTTCTTAATTGAAAGAAGCAATTCCTCGTCAGCTGTTTATAATGCTGTACCAATGACATGTCTTTGTCAAAAATGACACCCAGGTTTCAAAGACATGATTTAGCAGACTGGCCCAGGTCTCCCAAGTACTGCTGAATACCTGGAATATGGGCATCAGGGGCAATAACCAATGTCTCTGTTTTGTCTGTGTTAAGCTGAAGAAAGTTATTCATTAGCCATTGTTTAATTTCCACCAAACAATGGAGGAGGGAATCAAGCCTCTTAATCTCAGATGGCTTAAAGGAGCAGTAAAGCTGGATGTCATCCGCAAATAACTGGTAAGAGACATCAGTAAATCTTTGAATGATCCTACCTAATGGGATCAAGTACAATAAAAACAAAATGGGGCCCAATACAGAACCCTGAGGGACTCCACATAACAGGTCCGTAGACTCTGACCTTATCTGGTTAGCAAAAACGCTAAAGCTACGCCCAGACAGATATGAAAAAAAACCACCAAAGAACTGACCCCGACAGTCCGACATGATCCCTTAATCTATTCAGCAGGACCTGGTGGTCAACAGTATCAAAGGCAGAGGACAAATCCAAAAGAACCAACACGGTGGATTTCCCAGCATCAGCAGACATCATAATGTCGCTGGACACTTTCAAAAGAGCCGTTTCCGTAGAGTGTTGTCTACGAAAACCGGACTGAAACCTGTCATGAATGTTATTCTGATCCAGGAAGAGTGTCAGTTGGTCTGAAACCACCCTCTCGAGGATCTTAGACAGGAATGGGAGCTTAGAAATAGGTCTAAAACTACTTAGCTCCATTTGATTTAAACCTGGTTTTTTCAGTAGAGGCAACACTATGGCATGCTTAAAAGCACTGGGAAACACACCGGTGGACAAAGAAAGATTTACCATTCTAGTAATGCACGGACCAATTACCTCAAATACTTTAATAAAGAGCCTGTAGGGAAGGATGTCCAATGAGCAAGAGGAAGGTTTCATCTTGCTCACCAATGCCGAAATATCAGCAAGTGTCACAGCCCTAAATGAAGACCAACTGCTGGGAACAGGCTCAATAACAGTAGAAGTACCACACAGGGAGGGTGGAATTTTATCCTTAATCAACTTGATTTTGTCAGTGAAAAAACTCAAAAAAGCATTGCTGTCAGCTTCAGAAAACACAGGAGTAACTGAAGCAGCAGGACATACAAGAGAGTTGATTGTATCAAACAACACTCTGGGATTCTTCTTATTCACAGACACCAGCTGACGTATGTAGACAGAACGGGCACTCTCTGCCAGTTTGTTATATGATAGAACCAGCTCCCTGAGATGAAGCCTGTGAACCTCAAGTTTAGAGGATTTCCACAGGCGTTCAGTCCTTCGACACAGTCTCTTAAGACTTAAGAGCTCTTCATTAATCCAAGGGCACTCATTTTTCTGTAAAGACATGTTGTATTTAACAGGAGCCAACTGATCAAGAATAGTATCACAGTGTTGGTTAAAACACTGGATAAAATTGTCCATATCAAGAAAATCAGTGAACAAACAAGGATTAAACATAGAAGAAAATCTTTCTGCAGTTTCAGCAGTGATGATACGCCTCCGAGACTTAACTTCTAAGGGCTTCTGATCAGAGCTGGAATGCAGGTCAAATGAAACAAGACTATGGTCGCTCAAGTGGACATCTTTTATAGACATATTTAAAATGTCTAGGCCAAGTGTAAAAACTAAATCTAAAATGTGACCCTTTTGGTGAGTGGGCTCAGAAACATGTTGCACAAAATTAAAAGCTTCAGTCAACGAGGCTTAACTAAATAAAATAAATGATTATTTAAGTCAAAAACCAACACAAATCCCTCCGGAGGTCCAACAAATGGTTTTAAATAAGATTACTGAATTAGAAAAACTCTCTGATCCATATCATATGTTTTTAAAAGCCCAGCCTTTTGAAATTTTGCCACCAGCTGTTCGAACTGTAAATGGGAGAAAAAAACTGGCTCTGATTTTGAAGGTCTCAAACCTGGGAAAAAGATTTGTCCTGTAGGACAACCCACTGATTTTTATTTTTTTTTTGTTTTGTTTTGTTTAAGATTTGCATCAGTAAATGCTTCAGTCACACCACCAGCTCCTGTGGGACCAAATCCACACACAGTTCTGTCTGAAGTCCCGGCTGGTTCTCAGTTCTTCTCCGTGGTCAACCTCTCGAATGCTTTCTTTTCTGTTCCTGTGCATCCAGATTCTCAGTTCTGCTTCACTTTTACTTTCAATGGTCAACAGTATACCTGGACCCGCCGACCCCAAGGGGTCACTAGTCGCCCTCATGTGTTCTGTCAGGCTTTGGCTGACAGCTTGACCTCTTTGACCTTATCGCAGGGAACTGCCCTCTTGCAGTATGTGGATGATCTGCTGATTGTGTCTCCTTCTAAGGAGCAGTGTGACCATGACACTTTGCTACTTCTTTCACACCTGGCAAAGGGGGCATCAGGTGTCACTAAAAACATTACAGTTTGTAAAGTCTGAAGTTACTTTCATTGGTCAAAATGAGAAACAGAGAAACTTTGTGTCCAAAAGCTTTTTTCAGACTGTGAGCAGAGAACTGATCTAGAAGGTGTCAGGCGAGAAGTGTACACGTGCACATGCACAAATGCTGAGGGAAGCTTCAAATTGTCACCACCTACCCCCCCACCCCCACCCTCCCCCCCAACTGCTTGAGAAAAAGAGTGAGTCTTATCAGTTTGTTTGGGAACAGAGTGATTAAAACACTCAGAGAGAAAGACAGAGAGCCGAGTGAAAGGTACGAGAATGTTTTTAGATCCTCAACTCTGATGGGTTTGACAGGATGGAAATGAGGCACTATGTGTGTTATTTTCCGTGCATGATATGTGGAGAAAAGGAACGTGCAGGTGACAGTTGGATTAAGAATGTTGGAAAGTTGGAAATGCAAGTTTGAGTTGGTGGAGAGTGTGTGGTTACACGAGAGCAGGGCTGGACTGGGGAAATTTTTCAGGCCGGGCATTTTTAACCAAGACCAGGCCACCACCAGGTATCGAAGGGGAAAAAAAATGAAGCCTGCTGTGACAGTGTGTTTTTTTTTTTTTGGTCCCTTAACCGATCAGTGTGCACCAGGAGACACATACATTTTAACACTATAAGAAGCATTATGAAAAGTTCTCCCGAAATACAGTTATCATAGGCTTATCAAAAGTACGATCTACTGACAGTAGGTCACATTACTTTTTAGACATAATAAGCCGTCATTTCATTCAGCCTTGTTACTTAAATTTAGAAATAGAAATTATATAAAAACATTTGTTATAGAAATACTGTAGGCTATACTATAAATAATGTATCATTACTTGTGCGATACAATTCATCATATAAAGCAAGAAATGACTGGATGACTGGACCAATGACTGGATACAAAGGTTGAACTTTTGAAACTGCAATACACAAAAAGGCCACAAGATGGAGACAGTTGTCTATCTCACTACAAGCTACAAGTAACATCAAGGATTTCTTTTATTACCAATTTGTGTTGCTAATCAACTTAGAGAATGACTCTCAATTTAAAGTAAAATGTTAGGTATGTGAAATTATGCCAGGACTTGGGAAAATACATTTTAGACAGGGACGCTGTTATACCACGCCACCGCACCGTAGACTGTGCAAAACAGCATACTTCGTATGACCGACGCACGACCGTCACACAAATAGAATAAAGAATAAAGAAACAACCTGGCGGCGACAGCATGGTAGCTAGCCATGCACACCATTTGCACAGGTTACATTGCTAGGCTAGGTTACGTGACTGGCAGAGTTAGCACGAGCGAAAATAATATCCAACCTTAATTCATATCTGAGTGACCCAGTTAGACAGCACTTTACTTCGGCCCAGAAGATCAGAATGTCTCTCTCCCACACAGATGTCTGATTTATGAACAAGTTAGGTTGCTGTTCATCAATTAATAGCTGAAGTTAACCTTCACTTACCGTCATAGCCGTAGTGGTCCCTGCCTCGTCCACCTGTTGAACTTCTCCGCCACTTGCTGAGGCCGCCTGCCGCAGATGTGGATGCTGCGCGTCCACGCGAAGCAAACGTCTGTTATTTTAAGACATTTTGCAGCATCTGTCTGAAGGGCTACTCTCTTCTGATCCCTGGCTCTTTCAGCGCCACCTTTCCTCTTCTTGCCACCATCCATATTGCTCGTTATTGCTCTGTCCAGCACTGGCGCACTGTGTAGCCCAACCGAGGCCCGAGATGGAGGAGTAATTGGTCTGCCCGTCACCTCATTGGTCCAGGCCACAATCAATCATGACTAAAGGGCCGATCTACCAGTTTATGCACCAATAGGAGGATTTATATACCGGTATCCAGTGTTGCCACAGTTGACTTCAATGAAAATAAATACTTGTTTTATAAAAAGTAAAATAAAGACCTCTTTCTTGACCTCATATTTAACTGTTGACAGCACTGTAACAGTAAAACTTGTAATTTCTAACCTACATTGTTAATAAATGTAACTATTAAATTCTTTGTAACATTTTTCTAACATTAAAATTTTCTCTAAACATTTTACTTGTCGAAATTATTATTATTATTTTAAGTAGTATTAGTAGTTGTAGTAAAAAAGGCTTCAAAACTGGACCTTTAATCTAGGGGTGTTGTAGGGGGGGGGCACATCCCTCCCCCACGCCCCCATTCCATCTGGATTCGCCCCTGCTTTGGCGTTTGAGCTCAAAGAATGGATAACATTTATTTATGCAGAAACATGACCAGATTTACAGGTAAGAAAGTTTTATTGTGTTTTCACATCATGTGGTCCTCAGAAAGAGAGTTTAGGTGCATTTGAGTGGAAAATAGTTAGTTGTTGACGCGTTGTGGAGGATCAGCTGTTTTTAACGTGCAGACATGGAGCGGCTCAGCTCAGCTCTAAATAAAAGAGGAAAAAAGCATAAAAATGTCTTTGTAAAGCTCAGTGCAGGTGTGCTGTTGTCACTGCGCTTTAAGAGGTGAGGACGAGTTGTAGCTGCTACAAAAAAAAAACAACAAAAAAACAATGCAGATGAAAAGCTCACAGCTCGTTTTACTTCGTTAAAAAAAAAATCTGCAGGCCAGTAGGCCATCAGGCCAGCGGGCAAATGCCCGGTGTGCAATACTATCAGTCCAGCGGTGCACGAGAGTGAGAGTGTGTGTGTGTGTGTGTGTGTGTGTGTGTGTGTGTGTGTGTGTGTGTGTGTGTGTGTGTGTGTGTGTGTGTGTGTGTGTGTGTGTGTGTGTGTGTGTGTGTGTGTGTGTGTGCAGGTGGACAAACGTAAAAAAAGGCTTGACAATTATCACGTGTTCAAGCCATCATTAATGTGCCCCACCCACAAACAAACAAAAACAAATGTTGTCTTTTCTGGGGATGTGTTCCTATTGTAGGAATTTCATTCCTGATTATTCCTGTATGGAAGCCCCATTGAGATCAGTGGTGAAGTTTTCTGCTCCCATCAGATTCCACTGGTCTCCTGATGCAGAGACACTTTCACGGCATTAAGAAAGGCCTTACAGGCCACTCCCACTTTGGGGATCCCAGATTCTGTCAAACCATTTCACTTCACTTGATTTTGGCGCCCTCTGGTGTCACTGAGGGTTTCTGAAGTCCGATGGCTCTTCCATCCTTCAGTTTCAGCTCATTTCAGCTGAACAAACACTCCATGATATCCGTCCTGGAGACTTTGTGATCGTAAAGAATCTGAGAAAGAAGCACTGGAATGATAAGTGCTGGATAGGCCCCTTCCAAGTGCAACTGATGACACATACTGCCATCAAGGTCGCAGAAAGATCGACATGTATACATGCAACTCACTGCAAAAAAGTACTGAAAGAACTGGCCCGTGTCCTTGATCCCCTTTACCCCAACAACCTAAAGAGACTTCAACCGACCCCACAGCATCCAACATGGAAGACATTATTCTTTGGCCTAGGTAATGTCTATGATTTTGAAGAACGTAATCCTATGATGTGTTGTCTTAAACTTGCAAAGGTGCGACAATACAGTTGCTCTGTTATGTTCTTATTATTTTGCTATGATTTGATAGATCATATGATCAAAAGGGAGGGATTGTGAAAGCAAAATAATTGTCTCCATGTGACGCTGTGTTTATTTCATATTATATTATTATTGTATTATTATATTATATTGTTATTATATTATCATTTCATTATGTTCATCACTGTCTGAATGCACTCTGAAATGTTTTTGCTTAATCCAGAGACTGTTCATGCAGTTTGTGCAAAAGACTGATAGCCACATGTTTCTGTCTGACTCAGAGGGACACAGAGTCTGTTCTGATCGCACCTAACTGCAGCCTTGAGACAAAAACATCTTGTTCAGATGAAATCATTTTCAGATAGCTACCAGTATCAGTTTGGGGAGATGAGCTCATTGAGAACTTGTGCACGAACACTGTCCTGACATGTGTACATAAAGGTCACTGATTCACACACACACATGTTCGTTTGGTATCCAAAGCGCTTGGTATAATAAACCTGTTAATTTTGACTAACAGTCAACCTTCTGACTCTTCCTTCCACGACAGCCAGAGACCACTTGGTCCAAAGTTTGAAATTTTGCCTCCACACCGTCATGGGCTATCCAGCCTTCCATACGCGCCTGAGAAAGGATACCAACTAGGCAGCTGCACCAAGGGGTGAGGGAACAACCATTTGAGGTGACACAGCCAAACAGTTTAAATTTTCACACATCACTAAATTTGCAGGATCACTGAAAGTGAATTGAAGTACCCCCCAAGTAATTTACCAAAGAATTGATCTATTGGATCAATCACTGCTTGAATCAAGAAATGACAGTAGCATTACATTCTCAAAAAAATAAAAAGAAAAAGTGATAATAAAGTATATTAAAAGAGAAAAAAAATCAACGTAAAAAAAGAAAGAAAAAAAACTGAATGAGGACATGATCAGCTACATCTCATCACCATTATTTGGAAAGGATCTAAGGCCGCAAGCCTGCACCCCAATGGTGCGCAAGCATTTCCGGAATTGCAGCACTTGTATCAGTAGCAAAAATTGTGTAGGCAGTTCTTCATTGCCAGATTAACCCTCTGGAGTCTTGGCTGTTTTTCGGCATTTTTGACTACTTTTGGTTTTACCTTCATCTAATTTTTCTTCTTTTCCTTCCAGCTGTTCCCGTTAGGGGTCGCCACAGCAGATCAATCGTTTCCATCTCACCCTGTCCTCTGTATCTTCCTCTGTCACACCAACCACCTGCATGTCCTCTCTCAGCACATCCATGAACCTCCTCTTTGGCCTCCCTCTTCTCCTCCTGCCTGGTTGCTCCATCCTCAGCATCCTTCTCTCTATATACCCTGGGTCCCTCCTCTGCACATGTCCAAACCATCTCAATCTCACTTCTCTGACTTTGTCTCCAAACCGTCCCACCTGAGCTGTCCCTCTGACATGTTCATTCCTAATCTTGTCCATTCTTGTCACTCCCAAAGAGAATCTCAACATCTTCAGCTCTGCCTCCTGTCTTTTTGTTAGTGCCACTGTCTCTAAGCTGTCCAACATAGCTGGTCTCACTACTGTCTTGTAAACTTTCTCCTTCACTCTTGCTGATATTCTTCGGTCACAAATCACTCCTGCCACCTTTCTCCACCCACTCCACCCTGCCTGCACTCTCTTCTTCACCTCTCTACCACACTCTCCATTACTTTGAACAGTTGACCCCAAATATTTAAACTCATCTACTTTCACCACTTCTACTCCTTGTAACTGCACTATTCCACTGGGCTCCCTCTCATTCACACACATGTACTCAGTCTTGCTTCTACTGATTTTCATTCCCCTTCTCTCCAGAGCATATCTCCACCTCTCCAGACTAGACTCAACTTGCTCTCTACTCTCACTACAGATCACAATGTCATCTGCAAACATCATAGTCCGTGGGGACTCCTGTCTGATCTCATCCGTCAACCTGTCCATCACCACTGCTAACAAGAAAGGACTCAGAGCTGATCCTTGGTGTAATCCCACCTCCACCTTGAATGAGTCTGTCATTCCAACTGCACATCTCACCGCTGTCACACTATTCTTGTACATGTCCTGCACTACCCTAATATACTTCTCTGCCACTCCAGACTTCCTCATACAATACCACAGCTCTTCTCTTGGCGCCCTGTCATAAGCTTTTTCTAAGTCCACAAACACACAATGTAACTCTTTCTGTCCTTCTCTGTACTTCTCCAACAGTATTCTCAGAGCAAACATTGCATCTGTAGTGCTCTTTCCCACCATGAAACCATATTGCTGCTCACAGATCTTCACCTGTTTTCTAAGCCTAGCTTCTACTACTCTTTCCCATAACTTCATGCTGTGGCTGATCAGCTTTATGCCTCTGTAGTTACTGCAGCTCTGCACATCACCCTTGTTCTTGAAAATAGGAACCAGCACACTTCATCTCCACTCAGGCATCCTCTCACTTTCCAAGATTTTATTAAACACTCTGGTTAGGAACTCCACTGCCATCTCTCCTAGACTCTTCCATGCCTCCACTGGAATGTCATCTGGACCAACTGCCTTTCCACTCTTCATCCTCTTCATAGCAGCCCTCGCTTCTTCCTTACTAATCTCTTGTGTTTCCTGATTTATTCTCACCACATCATCCAACATTTTCTCTCACTCATTTTCTTTATTCATCAGCTCTTCAAAATATTCCATCCACCTTCTCAGCACACACTCCTCACTTGTCAGCACATTACCATGTGCATCTTTTACCACCATAACCTTCTGCACATCCTTTCCAGCTCTGTCCCTTTGTCTGGCCAATCGGTACAAGTCCTTTTCTCCTTCCTTACTATTGAACTTCTTGTACAGCTCGCAATATGCCTTTTCCTTCGCTTTTGCCACTTCTCTTTTCGCCTTACACCGCATCTCCTTGTACTCAATCAATCAATCAATTTTTTTTTTTATATAGCGCCAAATCACAACAAACAGTTGCCCCAAGGCGCTTTATATTGTAAGGCAAGGCCATACAATAATTATGTAAAACCCCAACGGTCAAAACGACCCCCTGTGAGCAAGCACTTGGCTACAGTGGGAAGGAAAAACTCCCTTTTAACAGGAAGAAACCTCCAGCAGAACCAGGCTCAGGGAGGGGCAGTCTTCTGCTGGGACTGGTTGGGGCTGAGGGAGAGAACCAGGAAAAAGACATGCTGTGGAGGGGAGCAGAGATCGATCACTAATGATTAAATGCAGAGTGGTGCATACAGAGCAAAAAGAGAAAGAAACACTCAGTGCATCATGGGAACCCCCCAGCAGTCTAAGTCTATAGCAGCATAACTAAGGGATGGTTCAGGGTCACCTGATCCAGCACTAACTATAAGCTTTAGCAAAAAGGAAAGTTTTAAGCCTAATCTTAAAAGTAGAGAGGGTGTCTGTCTCCCTGATCTGAATTGGGAGCTGGTTCCACAGGAGAGGAGCCTGAAAGCTGAAGGCTCTGCCTCCCATTCTACTCTTACAAACCCTAGGAACTACAAGTAAGCCTGCAGTCTGAGAGCGAAGCGCTCTATTGGGGTGATATGGTACTACGAGGTCCCTAAGATAAGATGGGACCTGATTATTCAAAACCTTATAAGTAAGAAGAAGAATTTTAAATTCTATTCTAGAATTAACAGGAAGCCAATGAAGAGAGGCCAATATGGGTGAGATATGCTCTCTCCTTCTAGTCCCCGTCAGCACTCTAGCTGCAGCATTTTGAATTAACTGAAGGCTTTTTAGGGAACTTTTAGGACAACCTGATAATAATGAATTACAATAGTCCAGCCTAGAGGAAATAAATGCATGAATTAGTTTTTCAGCATCACTCTGAGACAAGACCTTTCTGATTTTAGAGATATTGCGTAAATGCAAAAAAGCAGTCCTACATATTTGTTTAATATGCGCTTTGAATGACATATCCTGATCAAAAATGACTCCAAGATTTCTCACAGTATTACTAGAGGTCAGGGTAATGCCATCCAGAGTAAGGATCTGGTTAGACACCATGTTTCTAAGATTTGTGGGGCCAAGTACAATAACTTCAGTTTTATCTGAGTTTAAAAGCAGGAAATTAGAGGTCATCCATGTCTTTATGTCTGTAAGACAATCCTGCAGTTTAGCTAATTGGTGTGTGTCCTCTGGCTTCATGGATAGATAAAGCTGGGTATCATCTGCGTAACAATGAAAATGGAAAGTCATCATAATTTACACTCACTCTTAAAATCTATAGTCATTATCAAAATGTAAATTCATCACAATTTACACTCATTGTTACAATCTATAATCATTATCACAATGTAAAGTCATCATAATTTACACTCATTCTTAAAATCTACAGTATTTATCAAAATGTAAAGTCATCACAATTTACACTCATTCTTACAATCTATAGTCTTTATCACAATGTAAAGTCATCACAATTTACACTCATTCGTAAATCTATAGTCTTTATCACAATGTTAAGTCATCATAATTTACACTCATTCTTAAAATCTATAGTCATCACAATGTAAAGTCATCACAATTTACACTCATTCTTACAATCTATAGTCATTATCATAATGTAAAGTCATCACAATTTACACTCATTCTTACAATCTATAGTCATCACAATGTAAAGTCATGTCAATTTACACTCATTCTTGCAATCTATAGTCACTATCACAATGTAAAGTCATAATTTACACTCATTCTTACAATCTATTGTCATTATCACAATGTAAAGTCATCATAATTTACACGCCTTCTTAAAATCTAGTCATTATCACACTGTAAAGTCATAACTTACACCCATTCTTACAATCTATAGTCATTATCACAATGTAAAGTCATCATGATTTACATTCATTTTTACAAGGTATAGTCATTATCACAATGTAAAGTCATCATGATTTACACTCATTCTTACAATCTATAGTCATTATTACAATATAAAGTCATCATAATTTGCACTCATTCTTACAATCTATAGTCATTATCACAATGTAAAGTCATCACAATTTACAGTCATTCTTACAATGTATATTCATTATCACAATGTAAAGTCATTATGATTTACACTCATTCTTACAATCTATAGTCATTATTACAATATAAAGTCATCATAATTTGCACTCATTCTTAAAATTTATAGTCATTATCACAATGTAAACTCAGCATAATTTACACTCATTTTTACAATCTATACTCATTATCACAATGTACAGTCATCATAATTTACACTCATTCTTACAATCATTAGTCATTATCACAATGTAAAGTCATGATGATTTACATTCATTCTTACAAGGTATAGTCATTATCACAATGTAAAGTCATCATGATTTACACTCATTCTTACAATCTATACTCATTATTACAATATAAAGTCATCATAATTTGCACTCATTCTTACGATTTATACTCATGATCACTGTTGGGAAGGTGTCGTAGCACGGACCCACAACAGGGGTCGCAAATGAACGGACAATGAGTAAGCCAAAAGGTAACAACTTAATGTTGTGATATTACACAACAAAACGTGTCTTAATTTCACAGTCAATAAACACCAGGTGAAGTGTGGGCAGGCTCGAAGATAGAAGACGCCCGACGAGAGAGAAGCCGCGTCCCACACGGCTTCCACCACCAACGGCCTGCAGAACACCGGAGCCGCCAAGTCCCGAGTCCCCAGGTGGCCTCTGTCTTCGACTGTCGACCCTGGTACTGCTGGCAGAAAGCAGAAATATGATGTGTGAGTGTGAGTCCGCACACTCAGTAATCTATAGTCCAGATACCGTTAGGAGGGAGCACCTCCACCTCCAAATCACACACACTCGTGCAGCTCCTGTTTGTCCCTCTTCTGGGTCTTCACAGGAATGCGACTGCACACAGAACAAAGTTAGACAGCGTATTAGTCAGCAGAGAAATTACCTTGGTTCTGGTAGTCGATTTCTCGGCGGGGAGGTGGAGTTGCAGTCCGGCTTTTATGGTAGTGATGATAACGAGTGACAGCTGGTGCAGAGGAAGAGTGACAGCTGTCACTTCTTCTGGGTCTGGCGCCCTCTCGTGCTTGGAGCCCGCACTCCAAGCAGGGCGCCCTCTGGTGGTGGTGGGCCAGCAGTACCTCCTCTTCAGCGGCCCACACAACAATCACAATGTAAAGTCATCACGATTTACACTCTTTCTTACAATGTATAGTCATTATCACAATGTAAAGTCATCATGATTTACACTCATTCTTAAAATCTATACTCATTATTACAATATAAAGTCATCATAATTTGCACTCATTCTTACAATCTATAGTCATTATCACAATGTAAAGTCATCACAATTTACACTCATTCTTACAATGTATATTCATTATCACAATGTAAAGTCATCACAATTTACATTCATTCTTACAATCTATAATCATTATCCCAATGTAAAGTCATCATAAATTACACTCATTCTTACAATCTATACTCATTACAATGTAAAGTCATCATAATTTACACTCATTCTTAAAATCTATAGTCATTATCACAATGTAAAGTCATCACAATTTCCACTCATTCTTACAATCTGTAGTCATTATCACAATGTAAAGTCATCATAATTTACACTCATTCTTAAAATCTATAGTTATTATCACAATGTAAAGTCATCACAATTTACACTCATTCTTACAATCTATAATCATTATCACAATGTAGTCATCATAATTTACACTCATTCTTACAATTTATAGTCATCACAATGTAAAGTCATCACAATTTACACTCATTCTTACAATCTATAGTCATTATCACAATGTAAAGTCATCATAATTTACACTCATTCTTACAATCTATAGTCATTATCACAATGTACAGTCATCATAATTTACACTCATTCTTACAATCATTAGTCATTATCACAATGTAAAGTCATGATGATTTACATTCATTCTTACAAGGTATAGTCATTATCACAATGTAAAGTCATCATAAATTACACGCATTCTTACAATCTATACTCATCACAATGTAAAGTCATCATAATTTACACTCATTCTTACAATCTATAGTGGTCTTATACACCTCTCTGCAGCTTCTCTCCCCCTGCCATCCCCTTATTACCCCATCCCCGTAGAGACGGTGCCTGCTCCCGGACCACCAATAACTAGCAAAAATCTATTTAAGCATAAAAATTCAAAAAGAAAAAATAATATAGCACCTTCAATTGCACCACAGACTAAAACAGTTAAATGTGGTCTATTAAACATTAGGTCTCTTTCTTCTAAGTCCCTGTTGGTAAATGATATAATAATTGATCAACGTATTGATTTATTCTGCCTAACAGAAACTTGGTTACAGCAGGATGAATATGTTAGTTTAAATGAGTCAACACCCCCGAGTCACACTAACTGTCAGAATGCTCGTAGCACGGGCCGGGGCGGAGGATTAGCAGCAATCTTCCATTCCAGCTTATTAATTAATCAAAAACCTAAACAGAGCTTTAATTCATTTGAAAGCTTGTCTCTTAGTCTTGTCCATCCAAATTGGAAGTCCCAAAAACCAGTTTTATTTGTTATTATCTATCGTCCACCTGGTCGTTACTGTGAGTTTCTCTGTGAATTTTCAGACCTTTTGTCTGACTTAGTGCTTAGCTCAGATAAGATAATTGTAGTGGGCGATTTTAACATCCACACAGATGCTGAGAATGACAGCCTCAACACTGCATTTAATCTATTATTAGACTCTATTGGCTTTGCTCAAAAAGTAAATGAGTCCACCCACCACTTTAATCATATTTTGGATCTTGTTCTGACTTATGGTATGGAAATAGAGGACTTAACAGTATTCCCTGAAAACTCCCTTCTGTCTGATCATTTTTTAATAACATTTACATTTACCCTGATGGACTACCCTGCAGTGGGGAATAAGGTTCATTACACTAGAAGTCTTTCAGAAAGCGCTGTAACTAGGTTTAAGCATATGATTCCTTCTTTATGTTCTCTAATGTCATATACCAACACAGAGCAGAGTAGCTACCTAAACTCTGTAAGGGAGCTAGAGTATCTCGTCAATAGTTTTACATCCTCATTGAAGACAACTTTGGATGCTGTAGCTCCTCTGAAAAAGAGAGCTTTAAATCAGAAGTGTCTGACTCCGTGGTATAACTCACAAACTCGTAGCTTAAAGCAGATAACCCGTAAGTTGGAGAGGAAATGGCATCTCACTAATTTAGAAGATCTTCACTTAGCCTGGAAAAAGAGTTTGTTGCTCTATAAGAAAGCCCTCCGTGAAGCTAGGACATCTTTCTACTCATCACTAATTGAAGAAAATAAGAACAACCCCAGGTTTCTTTTCAGCACTGTAGCCAGGCTGACAAAGAGTCAGAGCTCTATTGAGCTGAGTATTCCATTAACTTTAACTAGTGATGACTTCATGACTTTCTTTGCTAACAAAATTTTGACTATTAGAGGAAAAAATTACTCATAACCATCCCAAAGATGTATCGTTATCTTTGGCTGCTTTCAGTGATGCCGGTATTTGGTTGGACTCTTTCTCTCCGATTGTTCTGTCTGAGTTATTTTCATTAGTTACTTCATCCAAACCATCAACATGCTTATTAGACCCCATTCCTGCCAGGCTGCTCAAGGAAGTCCTACCATTATTTAATGCTTCAATCTTAAATATGATCAATCTATCTTTGTTAGTTGGTTATGTACCACAGGCCTTTAAGGTGGCAGTAATTAAACCATTACTTAAAAAGCCATCACTTGACCCAGCTATCTTAGCTAATTATAGGCCAATCTCCAACCTTCCTTTTCTCTCAAAGATTCTTGAGAGGGTAGTTGTAAAACAGCTAACTGATCACCTGCAGAGGAATGGTCTATTTGAAGAGTTTCAGTCAGGTTTTAGAATTCATCATAGTACAGAAACAGCATTAGTGAAGGTTACAAATGATCTTCTTGTGGCTTCGGACAGTGGACTTATCTCTGTGCTTGTTCTGTTGGACCTCAGTGCTGCTTTTGATACTGTTGACCATAAAATTTTATTACAGAGATTAGAGCATGCCATAGGTATTAAAGGCACTGCGCTGCGGTGGTTTGAATCATATTTGTCTAGTAGATTACAGTTTGTTCATGTAAATGGGGAGTCTTCTTCACAGACTAAAGTTAATTATGGAGTTCCACAAGGTTCTGTGCTAGGACCAATTTTATTCACTTTATACATGCTTCCCTTGGGCAGTATTATTAGACGGTATTGCTTAAATTTTCATTGTTACGCAGATGATACCCAGCTTTATCTATCCATGAAGCCAGAGGATACACACCAATTAGCTAAACTGCAGGATTGTCTTACAGACATAAAGACATGGATGACCTCTAATTTCCTGCTTTTAAACTCAGATAAAACTGAAGTTATTGTACTTGGCCCCACAAATCTTAGAAGCATGGTGTCTAACCAGATCGTTACTCTGGATGGCATTTCCCTGATCTCTAGTAATACTGTGAGAAATCTTGGAGTTATTTTTGATCAGGATATGTCATTCAAAGCGCATATTAAACAAATATGTAGGACTGCCTTTTTGCATTTACGCAATATCTCTAAAATCAGAAAGGTCTTGTCTCAGAGTGATGCTGAAAAACTAATTCATGCATTTATTTCCTCTAGGCTGGACTATTGTAATTCATTATTATCAGGTTGTCCTAAAAGTTCCCTAAAAAGCCTTCAGTTGGTTCAGAATGCTGCAGCTAGAGTACTGACGGGGACTAGCAGGAGAGAGCATATCTCACCCGTGTTGGCCTCTCTTCATTGGCTTCCTGTTAATTCTAGAATAGAATTTAAAATTCTTCTTCTTACTTATAAGGTTTTGAATAATCAGGTCCCATCCTATCTTAGGGACCTCGTAGTACCATATTACCCCATTAGAGCGCTTCGCTCTCAGACTGCGGGCTTACTTGTAGTTCCTAGGGTTTGTAAGAGTAGAATGGGAGGCAGAGCCTTTAGCTTTCAGGCTCCTCTCCTGTGGAACCAGCTCCCAATTCAGATCAGGGAGACAGATACCCTCTCTACTTTTAAGATTAGGCTTAAAACTTTCCTTTTCGCTAAGGCTTATAGTTAGGGCTGGATCGGGTGACCCTGGACCATCCCTTGGTTATGTTGCTTTAGACGTAGACTGTGGGGGGGGTTCCCATGATGCACTGTTTCTTTCTTTTTTTGCTCCGTATGCATCACTCTGCATTTAATCATTAGTGATCGATCTCTGCCCCCCTTCTCGGCATGTCTTTTTCCTGGTTCTTTCCCTCAGCCCCAACCAGTCTCAGCAGAAGACTGCCCCTCCCTGAGCCTGGTTCTGCTGGAGGTTTCTTCCTGTTAAAAGGGAGTTTTTCCTTCCCACTGTGGCCAAGTGCTTGCTCATAGGGGGTCGTTTTGACCGTTGGGGTTTTTCATGGTTATTGTATGGCCTTGCCTTGCAATATGGAGCGCCTTGGGGCAACTGTTTGTTGTGATCTGGCGCTATATAAGAAAAAAGTTGATTGATTGATTGATAATCTATAGTCATTATCACAATGTAATGTCATCATAATTTACACTCATTCTTACAATTTATAGTCATTATCACAATGTAAAGTCATCACAATTTACATTCATTCTTACAATCTATAATCATTATCACAATGTAAAGTCATCATAAATTACACTCATTCTTACAATCTATACTCATCACAATGTAAAGTCATCATAATTTACACTCATTCTTATAATCTATACTCATTATTACAATATAAAGTCATCATAATTTGCACTCATTCTTACAATCTATAGTCATTATCACAATGTAAATTCCTCACAATTTACACTCATTCTTACAATCTATAGTCATTATCACAATGTAAAATCATCACAATTTACATTCATTCTTACAATCTATAATCATTATCACAATGTAAAGTCATCATAAATTACACTCATTCTTACAATCTATACTCATCACAATGAAAAGTCATCATAATTTACACTCATTCTTACAATCTATAATCATTATCACAATGTAAAGTCATCATAATTTGCACTCATTCTTATAATCTATAGTCATTATCACAATGTAATGTCATCATAATTTACACTCATTCTTACAATCTCTTGTCATTATCACAATGTAAAGTCATCATAATTTACACTCAATCTTACAATTTATAGTCATTATCACAATGTAAAGTCATCACAATTTACACTCATTCTTACAAGCTATAGTCATTATCACAATGTAAAGTCATCATAATTTACACTCATTCTTAAAATCTATAGTCATTATCACAATGTAAAGTCATCATAATTTCCACTCACTCTTAAAATCTATAGTCTTTATCACAATGTAAATTCATCACAATTTACACTCATTGTTACAATCTATAATCATTATCACAATGTAAAGTCATCATAATTTACACTCATTCTTAAAATCTACAGTATTTATCAAAATGTAAAGTCATCACAATTTACACTCATTCTTACAATCTATAGTCTTTATCACAATGTAAAGTCATCACAATTTACACTCATTCTTAAATCTATAGTCTTTATCACAATGTTAAGTCATCATAATTTACACTCATTCTTAAAATCTATAGTCATCACAATGTAAAGTCATCACAATTTCCACTAATTCTTACAATCTATAGTCATTATCACAATGTAAAATCATCACAATTTACATTCATTCTTAAAATCTATAGTTATTATCACAATGTAAAGTCATCATAATTTCCACTCACTCTTAAAATCTATAGTCTTTATCACAATGTAAATTCATCACAATTTACACTCATTGTTACAATCTATAATCATTATCACAATGTAAAGTCATCATAATTTACACTCATTCTTAAAATCTACAGTATTTATCAAAATGTAAAGTCATCACAATTTACACTCATTCTTACAATCTATAGTCTTTATCACAATGTAAAGTCATCATAATTTACACTCATTCTTAAAATCTATAGTCATCACAATGTAAAGTCATCACAATTTCCACTCATTCTTACAATCTATAGTCATTATCATAATGTAAAGTCATCATAATTTCTACTCATTCTTACAATCTCTTGTCATTATCACAATGTAAAGTCATCATAATTTACACTCATTCTTACAATCTATAGTCATTATCACAACGTAAAGTCATCATAATTTACACTCATTCTTAAAATCTATAGTCATTATCACAATGTAAACCCATCATCATTTATACTTATCATAGGTATTAATGACACTGCACTACAGTGGTTTGAATCATATTTATCTAATAGATTACAATTTGTTCATGTAAATGGAGAGTCTTCTTCACGGACTAAGGTTAATTATGGAGTTCCACAAGGTTCTGTGCTAGGACCGATTTTATTCACTTTATACATGCTTCCCTTAGGCAGTATTATTAGAAAGCATTGCTTAAATTTTCATTGTTATGCAGATGATACCCAGCTTTATCTATCCATGAAGCCAGAGGACACACAATAATTAGTTAAAACTGCAGGAATGTCTTTCAGACATAAAGACATGGATGACCTCTAATTTCCTGCTTTTAAATTCCGATAAAACAGAAGTTATTGTACTTGGCCCCACAAATCTTAGAAACATGGTGTCTAACCAGATCCTTACTCTGGATGGCATTACCCTGACCTCCAGTAATACTGTGAGAAATCGTGGAGTCATTTTTGATCAGGACATGTCCTTCAATGCTCATATTAAGCAAATATGTAGGACTGCTTTTTTGCATTTGCGCAATATCTCTAAAATTAGAAAGGTCTTGTCTCAGAGTGATGCTGAAAAGCTCATTCATGCATTTATTTCTTCTAGGCTGGACTATTGTAATTCATTATTATCAGGTTGTCCTAAAAGTTCCCTGAAAAGCCTTCAGTTAATTCAAAATGCTGCAGCTAGAGTACTGACAGGGACTAGAAGGAGAGAGCATATTTCACCCATATTGGCTTCTCTTCATTGGCACCCTGTTAATTCCAGAATAGAATTTAATAAGGGAGACAGACACCCTCTCTACTTTTAAGATTAGGCTTAAAACTTTCCTTTTTGCTAAAGCTTATAGTTAGGGCTGGATCTGTTGTGAAGGTGTAGGAACACGGACCCACAATAGGGGGCACTAAATGAACGGACAGTGGATAAGCCAAACAGTTAAGTCAGGGTTAGGGTTAGTCAGAGTTAAATGTAGCAGAGAAATTACCTCCAAGATAGCTGATTTCTCGGCGGGGAGGTGGAGTTGCAGTCCAGCCTTTATGGTGGTGGTGGTATGATGTGGATGAGTGACAGCTGGTGCTGATGTCGGGTGACAGCTGTCACTCCCGGTTGCTATGACGCCCTCTCGTGCTTGAAGCCCGCACTTCAAGCAGGGTGCCATCTGGTGGTGGTGGGCCAGCAGTACCTCCTCTTCAGCGGCCCACACAACAGGACCCCCCCCTCAACGGGCGCCTCCTGTTGCCTGACCAGGCTTGTCCGGGTGCCGCCGGTAGAAGTCGGCCAGGAGGGCCGGGTCCAGGATGAAGCTCCTCTTCACCCAGGAGCGTTCTTCGGGACCGTATCCCTCCCAGTCCACCAAATACTGGAACCCCCGGCCCTTCCGACGGATGTCCAGGAGCCGGAGCACAGTCCAAGCCTGCTCCCCATCAATGATCTGGGCAGGCGGCGGCGTCCGGGCCGGGGGCACAGATGGGAGAGGAGTGGCAGGGTTTGAGTCTTGACACATGAAAAACCGTATGTATCCGCAGTGAAGTTGGCAGCTTCAGCTTCACTGCGGCTGGGCCGAGAAATCCTGTTGTGAAGGTGTAGGAACACAGACCCACAACAGGGGGCGCTAAATGAACAGACAATGGATAAGCCAAACAGTAACAATTTAATGTTGTGAAGTGCACAACAGAATACAGACAAACACAGTTTTGGTACCACGGACAATTAAATGTTGAGTGACGTGTGGGCAGGCTTGAGGATAGGAGATGTCCGTCTAGAACCGAGCCGTATCCCACACAGTCCTCACCGCCAACAGATCTGAAGAACACCGGAGCCGCCAAGTCCTGGAGCCCCAGGTGGCCACCATCTCCAGCTGTCAGACCGGGTACTGCTGGCAGAGAACAGAAACAGTTTTGATGACTGTGAGTTCACACACTCAGTAATTCCACCGTCTGTGTTCTTTTGGTAGGGAGCACCTCCACCTCCAATCACACACTCGTGCAGCTCCTGTCTAACCACTTATCTGGTTGGAGTGTGAAGTGAAGCCGTCGCTGATCACACCAAACGCCAATTCCTCAGATAAGGCACACCACAGGAAAACGGCTGCAAAGAAGTTCAGACTCTAAGTCAGAGTTAAGTGTAGCAGAGAAATTACCTCCAAGATAGCTGATTTCTCGGCGGGGAGGTGGAGTTGCAGTCCGGCTTTTATGGTGGTGGTGCTATGATGTGGATGAGTGACAGCTGGTGCTGATGATGGGTGACAGCTGTCACTCCTGGTTGCTATGACGCCCTCTCGGGCTTGAAGCCCGCATTTCAAGCAGGGCGCCATCTGGTGGTGGTGGGCCAGCAGTACCTCCTCTTCAGCGGCCCACACAACAGGATCAGGTGACCCTGAACCATCCCTTAGTTATACTGCTATAGACTTAGACTGCTGGGGGTTCCCATGATGCACTGAGTGTTTCTTTTTATTCACCTCTTTTTGCTCTGTATGCACCACTCTGCATTTAATCATTAGTGATTGATCTTTGCTCTCTTCCACAGCATGTCTTTTTCCTGATTCTCTCCCCTCAGCCCCAACTAGTCCCAAGCAGAAGACTGCCCCTCCCTGAGCCTGGTTCTGCTGGATGTTTCTTCCTGTTAAAAGGGAGTTTTTCCTTCCCAATGTCGCCAAGTGCTTGCTCATAGGGGGTCGTTTTTGACCGTTGGGTTTTTTCTGTAATTATTGTATGGCTTTTGCCTTACAATATAAAGCACCTTGGGGCAACTGTTCGTTGTGATTTTGCGCTATATAAATAAAATTGATTTGATTTGACTCATTCTTAAAATCTATAGTCACTATCACAATGTAAAGTCATCATAATTTACACTCATTCTTATAATCTGTAGTCATTATCACAATGTAAATTCATCACAATTTACACTCATTATTACAATTTATAGTCATTATAACAATGTAAAGTCATCATAACTTACACTCATTCTTAAAATCTAGTCATTATAACAATGTAAAGTCATCATAATTTACAGTCACTCTTACAATCTATAGTCATTATCACAATGTAAAGTCATCATAATTTAGTCATTCTTACAATCTATAGTCATTATCACAATGTAACATCATAATTTACACTCATTCTTAAAATATATAGTCATTATCACAATGTAAAGTCATCATGATTTACACTCTTTCTTGCAATGTATAGTCATTATCACAATGTAAAGTCATCATGATTTACACTCAATCTTAAAATCTATAGTCATTATTACAATATAAAGTCATCATAATTTGCACTCATTCTTACAATCTATAGTCATTATCACAATGTAAATTCATGACAATTTACACTCATTCTTACAATCTATAGTCATTATCACAATGTAAAGTCATCACAATTTACATTCATTCTTACATTCTATAATCATTATCACAATGTAAAGTCATCATAAATTACACTCATTCTTACAATCTATAATCATTATCACAATGTAAAGTCATCATAATTTGCACTCATTCTTATAATCTATAGTCATTATCACAATGTAATGTCATCATAATTTACACTCATTCTTACAATCTCTTGTCATTATCACAATGTAAATGAACAACAACTGCATTTGGTGGTTGGCTCTCACTGCGGCATTGTATCACTTCCTGTTCCGGAGCACAGCGGTGTTTTTCTGTATCTGTTAGCTGTTTAATCTGCGCAGTTAGATTGATCTAGTTATCTAGATTACGATTTGTTTCCCAGTGTAATCTTTACGTGCCTTAACTAAAGCACTCCTTCTGCTGAATCACCTCTAAATTATTTACACATTATTCACTTTGCGTGTTTTTAGGAATCCGCTAGCTTAGCATAGCTACTAGCTCTTAGCCGATTTAGCATGGCGGCTTCTCCTGTCTCTCCCGCACTTTTCTGCTCTGGGTGTGAATTGTTTAGTTATTCCTGGGCCTCCTTTAGCAGTAATGGTACTTGTAATAAGTGTAGCTTATTCGTAGCTTTGGAGGCCAGGCTGGGTGAATTGGAGACTCGGCTCCGCACCGTGGAAAATTCTACAGCTAGCCAGGCCCCTGTAGTCGGTGCGGACCAAGGTAGCTTAGCCGCCGTTAGTTACCCCCTGGCAGATCCCGAGCAGCCAGGAAAGCAGGCCGACTGGGTGACTGTGAGGAGGAAGCGTAGCCTTAAACAGAAGCCCTGTGTACACCGCCAACCCGTTCACATCTCTAACCGTTTTTCCCCACTCGACGACACACCCGCCGAGGATCAAACTCTGGTTATTGGCGACTCTGTTTTGAGAAATGTGAAGTTAGCGACACCAGCAACCATAGTCAATTGTCTTCCGGGGGCCAGAGCAGGCGACATTGAAGGAAATTTGAAACTGCTGGCTAAGGCTAAGCGTAAATTTGGTAAGATTGTAATTCACGTCGGCAGTAATGACACCCGGTTACGCCAATCGGAGGTCACTAAAATTAACATTAAATCGGTGTGTAACTTTGCAAAAACAATGTCGGACTCTGTAGTTTTCTCTGGGCCCCTCCCCAATCCGGGAGTGACATGTTTAGCCGCATGTTCTCCTTGAATTGCTGGCTGTCTGAGTGGTGTCCAAAAAATGAGGTGGGCTTCATAGATAATTGGCAAAGCTTCTGGGGAAAACCTGGTCTTGTTAGGAGAGACGGCATCCATCCCACTTTGGATGGAGCAGCTCTCATTTCTAGAAATCTGGCCAATTTTCTTAAATCCTCCAAACCGTGACTATCCAGGGTTGGGACCAGGAAGCAGAGTTGTAGTCTTACACACCTCTCTGCAGCTTCTCTCCCCCTGCCATCCCCTCATTACCCCATCCCCGTAGAGACGGTGCCTGCTCCCAGACTACCAATAACCAGCAAAAATCTATTTAAGCATAAAAATTCAAAAAGAAAAAATAATATAGCACCTTCAACTGCACCACAGACTAAAACAGTTAAATGTGGTCTATTAAACATTAGGTCTCTCTCTTCTAAGTCCCTGTTGGTAAATGATATAATAATTGATCAACATATTGATTTATTCTGCCTTACATAAACCTGGTTACAGCAGGATGAATATGTTAGTTTAAATGAGTCAACACCCCCGAGTCACACTAACTGTCAGAATGCTCGTAGCACGGGCCGAGGAGGAGGATTAGCAGCAATCTTCCATTCCAGCTTATTAATTAATCAAAAACCCAGACAGAGCTTTAATTCATTTGAAAGCTTGTCTCTTAGTCTTGTCCATCCAAATTGGAAGTCCCAAAAAACAGTTTTATTTGTTACTATCTATCGTCCACCTGGTCGTTACTGTGAGTTTCTCTGTGAATTTTCAGACCTTTTGTCTGACTTAGTGCTTAGCTCAGATAAGATAATTATAGTGGGCGATTTTAACATCCACACAGATGCTGAGAATGACAGCCTCAACACTGCATTTAATCTATTATTAGACTCTATTGGCTTTGCTCAAAAAGTAAATGAGTCCACCCACCACTTTAATCATATCTTAGATCTTGTTCTGACTTATGGTATGGAAATAGAAGACTTAACAGCATTCCCTGAAAACTCCCTTCTGTCTGATCATTTCTTAATAACATTTACATTTACTCTGATGGACTACCCAGCAGTGGGGAATAAGTTTCATTACACTAGAAGTCTTTCAGAAAGCGCTGTAACTAGGTTTAAGGATATGATTCCTTCTTTATGTTCTCTAATGCCATATACCAACACAGTGCAGAGTAGCTACCTAAACTCTGTAAGGGAGATAGAGTATCTCGTCAATAGTTTTACATCCTCATTGAAGACAACTTTGGATGCTGTAGCTCCTCTGAAAAAGAGAGCTTTAAATCAGAAGTGTCTGACTCCGTGGTATAACTCACAAACTCGTAGCTTAAAGCAGATAACCCGTAAGTTGGAGAGGAAATGGCGTCTCACTAATTTAGAAGATCTTCACTTAGCCTGGAAAAAGAGTCTGTTGCTCTATAAAAAAAGCCCTCCATAAAGCTAGGACATCTTTCTACTCATCACTAATTGAAGAAAATAAGAACAACCCCAGGTTTCTTTTCAGCACTGTAGCCAGGCTGACAAAGAGTCAGAGCTCTATTGAGCTGAGTATTCCATTAACTTTAACTAGTAATGACTTCATGACTTTCTTTGCTAACAAAATTTTAACTATTAGAGAAAAAATTACTCATAACCATCCCAAAGACGCATCGTTATCTTTGGCTGCTTTCAGTGATGCCGGTATTTGGTTAGACTCTTTCTCTCCGATTGTTCTGTCTGAGTTATTTTCATTAGTTACTTCATTCAAACCATCAACATGTTTATTAGACCCCATTCCTACCAGGCTGCTCAAGGAAGCCCTACCATTATTTAATGCTTCGATCTTAAATATGATCAATCTATCTTTGTTAGTTGGCTATGTACCACAGGCTTTTAAGGTGGCAGTAATTAAACCATTACTTAAAAAGCCATCACTTGACCCAGCTATCTTAGCTAATTATAGGCCAATCTCCAACCTTCCTTTTCTCTCAAAAATTCTTGAAAGGGTACTTGTAAAACAGCTAACTGATCATCTGCAGAGGAATGGTCTATTTGAAGAGTTTCAGTCAGGTTTTAGAATTCATCATAGTACAGAAACAGCATTAGTGAAGGTTACAAATGATCTTCTTATGGCCTCGGACAGTGGACTCATCTCTGTGCTTGTTCTGTTAGACCTCAGTGCTGCTTTTGATACTGTTGACCATAAAATTTTATTACAGAGATTAGAGCATGCCATAGGTATTAAAGGCACTGCGCTGCGGTGGTTTGAATCATATTTGTCTAATAGATTACAATTTGTTCATGTAAATGGGGAATCTTCTTCACAGACTAAAGTTAATTATGGAGTTCCACAAGGTTCTGTGCTAGGACCAATTTTATTCACTTTATACATGCTTCCCTTAGGCAGTATTATTAGACGGTATTGCTTAAATTTTCATTGTTACACAGATGATACCCAGCTTTATCTATCCATGAAGCCAGAGGACACACACCAATTAGCTAAACTGCAGGATTGTCTTACAGACATAAAGACATGGATGACCTCTAATTTCCTGCTTTTAAACTCAGATAAAACTGAAGTTATTGTACTTGGCCCCACAAATCTTAGAAACATGGTGTCTAACCAGATCCTTACTCTGGATGGCATTACCCTGACCTCTAGTAATACTGTGAGAAATCTTGGAGTCATTTTTGATCAGAATATGTCATTCAAAGCGCATATTAAACAAATATGTAGGACAGCTTTTTTGCATTTACGCAATATCTCTAAAATCAGAAAGGTCTTGTCTCAGAGTGATGCTGAAAAACTAATTCATGCATTTATTTCCTCTAGGCTGGACTATTGTAATTCATTATTATCAGGTTGTCCTAAAAGTTCCCTAAAAAGCCTTCAGTTAATTCAAAATGCTGCAGCTAGAGTACTGACGGGGACTAGAAGGAGAGAGCATATCTCACCCATATTGGCCTCTCTTCATTGGCTTCCTGTTAATTCTAGAATAGAATTTAAAATTCTTCTTACTTATAAGGTTTTGAATAATCAGGTCCCATCTTATCTTAGGGACCTCGTAGTACCATATCACCCCAATAGAGCGCTTCGCTCTCAGACTGCAGGCTTACTTGTAGTTCCTAGGGTTTGTAAGAGTAGAATGGGAGGCAGAGCCTTCAGCTTTCAGGCTCCTCTCCTGTGGAACCAGCTCCCAATTCAGATCAGGGAGACAGACACCCTCTCTACTTTTAAGATTAGGCTTAAAACTTTCCTTTTTGCTAAAGCTTATAGTTAGGGCTGGATCAGGTGACCCTGAACCATCCCTTAGTTATGCTGCTATAGACATAGACTGCTGGGGGGTTCCCATGATGCACTGTTTCTTTCTCTTTTTGCTCTGTATGCACCACTCTGCATTTAATCATTAGTGATCGATCTCTGCTCCCCTCCACAGCATGTCTTTTTCCTGGTTGTCTCCCTCAGCCCCAACCAGTCCCAGCAGAAGACTGCCCCTCCCTGAGCCTGGTTCTGCTGGAGGTTTCTTCCTGTTAAAAGGGAGTTTTTCCTTCCCACTGTAGCCAAGTGCTTGCTCACAGGGGTCGTTTTGACCGTTGGGGTTTTACATAATTATTGTATGGCCTTGCCTTACAATATAAAGCGCCTTGGGGCAACTGTTTGTTGTGATTTGGCGCTATATAAAAAAATTGATTGATTGATTAGTCATTTTCACAATGTAAAGTCATCACAATTTCCACTCATTCTTACAATATGTAGTCATTATCACAATGTAAAGTCCTCATAATTTACACTCATTCTTAAAATCTATAGTCATTATCACAATGTAAAGTCATCACAATTTACACTCATTCTTACAATCTATAATCATTATCACAATGTAAAGTCATCATAATTTACACTCATTCTTACAATCTATAGTCATTATCACAATGTAAAGTCATCACAATTTACACTCATTCTTACATCTCTTGTCATTATCACAATGTAAAGTCATAATTTACACTCATTCTTATAATCTATAGTCATTATCACAATGTAAAGTCATGATAATTTACACTCATTCTTAAAATCTATAGTCATTATCAAAATGTAAATTCATCACAATTTACACTTATTCTTACAATCTATAATCATTATCACAATGTAAAGTCATCATAATTTACACTCATTCTTAAAATCTATAGTCATTATCACAATGTAAAATCATCACAATTTACACTCATTCTTACAATCTATAGTCTGTATCACAATGTAAAGTCATCACAATTTACACTCATTCTTACAATCTACAGTCTTTATCACAATGTAAAGTCATCACAATTTACACTCATTCATACAATGTATAGTCTTTATCACAATGTAAAGTCATCATAATTTACACTCATTCTTAAAATCTATAGTCATTATCACAATGTAAAGTCATCACAATTTACACTCATTCTTACAATCTATAATCATTATCACAATGTAAAGTCATCATAATTTACACTCATTCTTAAAATCTATAGTCATTATCACACTGTAAAGTAATCACAATTTACACTCATTCTTACAATCTATAGTCTTTGTCACAATGTAAAGTCATCATAATTTACACTCATTCTTACAATCTATTGTCATTATCACAATGTAAAGTCATCATAATTTACACGCCTTCTTAAAATCTAGTCATTATTACACTGTAAAGTCATCATAACTTACACTCATTCTTAAAATCTATAGTCATTATCACAACGTAAACTCATCATAATTTACACTCATTTTTACAATCTATACTCATTATCACAATGTACAGTCATCATAATTTACACTCATTCTTACAATCTATAGTCATTATCACAATGTAACGTCATCATAAATTACACTCATTCTTACAATGTCTTGTCATTATCACAATGTAAAGTCATCATAATTTACACTCATTCTTAAAATCTATAGTCATCATCACAACGTAAACTCATAATTTACACTCATTTTTACAATCTATACTCATTATCACAATGTACAGTCATCATAATTTACACTCATTCTTACAATGTATAGTCATTATCACAATGTAAAGTCATCATAAATTACACTCATTCTTACAATCTATAGTCTTTGTCACAATGTAAAGTCATCATAATTTACACTCATTCTTACAATCTATAATCATTATCACAATGTAATGTCATCATAATTTGCACTCATTCTTATAATCTATAGTCATTATCACAGTGTAAAGTCATCACAATTTACACTCATTCTTAAAATCTATAGTCATTATCACCATGTAAAGTCATCACAATTTCCACTCATTATTTCAATCTATTGTCACTATCACAATGTAAAGTCATCATAATTTACACTCATTCTTACAATCTATAGTCATTATCACAATGTAAAGTCATCATAATTTACACTCCTTAAAATCTAGTCATTATCACACTGTAAAGTCATCATAACTTACACTCATTCTTACAATCTATACTCATTATCACAATGTACAGTCATCATAATTTACACTCATTCTTACAATCTATAGTCATTATCACAATGTAGTCATCATAATTTACACTCATTCTTACAATCTATAGTCATTATCACAATGTAGTCATCATAATTTACACTCATTCTTAAAATCTATACTCATTATCACAATGTACAGTCATCATAATTTACACTCATTCTTAAAATCTATACTCATTATCACAATGTACAGTCATCATAATTTACACTCATTCTTAAAATCTATACTCATTATCACAATGTACAGTCATCATAATTTACACTCATTCTTAAAATCTATACTCATTATCACAATGTACAGTCATCATAATTTACACTCATTCTTAAAATCTATACTCATTATCACAATGTACAGTCATCATAATTTACACTCATTCTTAAAATCTATAGTCATTATCACAATGTACAGTCATCATAATTTACACTCATTCTTAAAATCTATAGTCATTATCACAATGTAAAGTCATCATAATTTACACTCATTCTTACAATCTATAGTCATTATCACAATGTAAAGTCATCATAATTTACACTCATTCTTAAAATCTAGTCATTATCACAATGTAAAGTCATCATAATTTACACTCATTCTTAAAATCTATAGTCATTATCACAATGTAAAGTCATCATAATTTACACTCATTCTTAAAATCTATACTCATTATCACAATGTACAGTCATCATAATTTACACTCATTCTTAAAATCTATAGTCATTATCACAATGTACAGTCATCATAATTTACACTCATTCTTAAAATCTATAGTCATTATCACAATGTAAAGTCATCATAATTTACACTCATTCTTAAAATCTATAGTCATTATCACAATGTAAAGTCATCATAATTTGCACTCATTCTTAAAATCTATAGTCATTATCACAATGTAAAGTCATCATAATTTACACTCATTCTTAAAATCTATAGTCATTATCACAATGTAAAGTCATCATAATTTGCACTCATTCTTAAAATCTATAGTCATTATCACAATGTAAAGTCATCATAATTTGCACTCATTCTTAAAATCTATAGTCATTATCACAATGTAAAGTCATCATAATTTACATTCATTCTTACAATCTATAGTCATTATTTTTGAATTAATGCTGAAAGTTGATGAGAACATCTGGATTGTTTAGTTTGAGCTCCACTGTGGTAAATGGAGATGTTTCAGAAACTGGTTTGAGTTGTAAGCTCTGACACACAGTAGGAAAGGACCCATGTTTGAATATCATTTTCCTGACCTGGATTCTTGTCCCTCACACTCCTGAGATATATATTTTTCCAATTCGTGGAGCTGCTCATAGCTACACATTCACCCATTCATTCACGCAGTGATATCTCTGTCACAGCGAGTCAAAGTGAGGCTCCTGCAGTCAGAATTATGCCTCTCAAACCACGTGCCCTGGACCTCCCCTGGAGCCATGTCTTTGTTTGCCATGTATATGAAAGAACATAGTCTTTGCTGTCAAAAACATTCAGTGTTTGGACCATAAATGTCCTTATGTGTATCATGGTACCCTCTCCACGCTCAAACCTTTCTTTAATGTGTGGATGTTGGGCTGCCTGCTGGTCCAAAGTTTTCTTTTTGTTCCAAACGCTGGCCTGGTTGTGTCACGAACATGAATCTTTGTAGCATATGTCACAAACCTGTGTGAATACATTTTCCAAGTCCAAAAAGGCTTCAGGCAGGTTTGAGAAGCAGCCTCAGAGGAGCTGTTCCACTTTGAGAGCATGTGGAGCTCAGAGCAGATCCTCCGGGACCACAGCAATCTGAAAACTGGCCTCATTCAGGCTGAACTGGGTCAAAAACTAAACCGTCCCTGAAAGTGAACTCAGAAGTGTCTGTGAGCGTGAGGATGTGGACCTTCACCTGCTCCAAACCTACTAGCCATGACCTTTGGTCTCAGTCCAATGCCACTTATGACCTTCTGTTCTTTGTGACTGACATGGCATTGACTCTGGAGCCACACCCAAAGTCAGCTGCTCTGACTGTGACAGAACACTGTGACGTCTTCTATTTTGGACAAGAGAACCCATAAGGAGCAGAAAAGAACAATTTTCCATCAGACGACATCTTCAGTCAGTTTACAGAAGCTAAACATGCACAAAGAGAAAACACAGAGCCTCTGGACACACTCAGTCGTTCATTAGCACCCACATGAACACGAGGTGAACATGCAAACTCCACACAAAAAGGAGCACGGGGGGAAGTGATGCCGTGACCTTCTTGCTGTGAGACAACGGTGCTAACCACTAAGCCACACAGTAAATTTTGCAGAGTATAATTTACTCTGGAATAACACTTAGTCCCAGTCAAAATAGAGTTAAATATATGCTATACTCTATACTCATTCAGCTTGGGACTGCGTCGAGGGCGGTCACATCTCCTCCTCTCCTCTCCTGTGTTTTTTGTCTAGCTCTGCCCCAGCCTTCAAAGTCCCAATTTCACCAGACTAAATTTTTCAAATTATATTTGGAATAACCATGGAATTGATCAGTTGGTCTCTCAACGCTATTGACATATTTTTTTCAACAAGGAAATCAGGGCTGGAGGACCCTGTGTGCCCAGATGGAACCTATCCTGCGGGCCATGTTCTCGACGCCAGGGAGAAATGGCGTGTCGTGTGCTTGGCACCACTTTCCATGGAAGACATTGAGGATTAATATTTCTTATTTGCCTTTACGGTAGGCGCTGCCCTGACCTACCGGAAAATTGGCAAGACGGCTGCCACACTACTACAACCCCACATCTGTCCGTCAAGATTAATGAGTTGGGCAAGGGGGTACATTCTCAGAATGCATTAACTTTTGCAAGCTGGAAACCATCTTGGAGCAATTGTGTCCCCTGCAAAGGAACTGATGTTGAAAACCAATTTAACATTCACAGTTGGATCTGGATGGCTAAAGAGAGACCGTATTAGAATTTTGTGCCTCTCTGCTTAAACCAAAACATGGCAGCCTTATCATCTACTGAAGTTTAAAATGCCCCGCCGTTTTCCCCTGAAGGATTCAACGGCCTTGGTGAAGATATTCGGCTCCCTCTTCATCTGCCCCTCCCTTACAGCCTTCTGTGGCTGTCGTCAAGGCTTCTCACACATGGACAGAGACTGATATAAACTCACCTGCACAGAAGGCACACGCCTCCACCCCTACCCCTCCTTTGTGTTTCTGTTGCTAGCATTAGCTTGTGTTAGCTAGGTTGACTCCGTCCACCATTTCATTCATTACTGTTTCTACCAGTCTAATACCTCTGTGAGTTTTTCATTGTAACAGCTGTGAATTTTAGCTCATTGTTTTACTCCTGTATGAATCTTAGGAGTTGTTAGCATTTTTGTTAGCCAAGCAAGCTATACGCTTGAGTTTTCTGATGCACAAAATAAACTACTTTACACTTTACACAAATCCTGCGTGTTCTGGCAGATAGGGTGGCTCTTTCAAAGAGCTATGTCCGTAAGCTAGATCAGATTCTTAGCTCTGTGGAGATAGATGTTACAGGCACATTGGGCCGGCTACCGTGCCCATTAGTATCAGCCGAGAAACACCAGCTGTGGATGACGGCTTTCATATTGTGGATAGGTAGAGAAAGTCGCGTTAGGCATGGTGCCCATTTGCGGTACCCTGATCACACTTGCCCCTGTGAACTGTGAACCGATTTTCTCCCTTGAATATGCCTGATGTGAGTTCTTTGATCCCACGGGTGACTTCCAATCCTATCACCAGGCGAAAAGCTGGGCTTTAGTGATAGGAGATTCTGTCATCCGCAAAGTCAGGTTACAGACGCCGGCTGACGTTAAATGTATTCATGGGGCCAGAGCTTCAGACATCGCCTCCCATCTTGGAGCGCTAATGCTGTAGAAAGGTAGACAGACAAAGGAACATGACACTAGGTACAGTCACATAGTTATTCACGCCAATGATGTCAGGATGAAGGACTCCGAGGCCACAAAAATAGACATAGAGAGGACTTGTGACCTTGACAGAAAGATGTGTTGGCATGAATTAATTGTCTCTGAGTCCCTCCCCTCCCAGGGTAATGATGAGACAATTAGCAGGCTCACATTGTTAAATAGGTGGCTGGCACAATGTTGCAGACAGAACGGCTTTAGTTTTATTGATAACTGGCCTTTGTTCTGGGGCTGCAGTGGCTTGCTGATGCCGCACGGCCTTCACTCTACTGGGAAAGGCACCAACATCTTGTTTGCGAACATAGATAGAGCTCTACAGGGAGGGTAGCATCAGGACTTTACAGCAGGCCCTGGAGCAGGTGATTAGAGATCCTACAAGGCTTATGACAAATGTGGATGTGGAATCTATTAGCTTAGCAGGGAAATTAGTGCAGAAAATCCACTATGGTGATAGTGCAGTTTATGTGCCAGAGAGGGAAATTCATCAAGTTGAGGCTGTGGCCTGTTTCCGTACATGTGTCCATAAAACTCATAAAGGGATATGCTTTGCAAACTTAATACCCATTACTACATTGGATGATGTTGAAATTGAGGATGGCCCATTGGCTGTTCCAGCAATATCAAATATTTTGTATCTGCTGTCTACAACTCACGTGGAATGTCTCAAACCTAAACCGACTTCCAAGCATCTTATATATGCTACTCTGGAACCACCCCGAAATCCAAACAGTCCAACTGTCAGCCCCACAGAGGTCCTTAATCTGGGTCTCATTAACATAAGATCACTGTCCTCAAAATCATTGTTGATTAATGATCTAATTATGGATCATCACTTAAATATGATTATGTTATGTGAAACCTGGCCTACAGCTGTCCTCCCCTTAAATGAGGTCTGCCTACCGACGTACACATTTAGTCACATCCCTCGTGATGCGAAGCAAGGTGGCATTTATTTGCTGTTTGGAGTCACAAATATAACTCATTTGAACATCTGATTCTCTGCTCTGCCCACAATGCTATGTATTGCCAAGGTCAGAAGAATAAAAATCAGCTGTATTACTTTGTCACTGTATATAGGCCCCCTGGCTGAGACTCTGAATTCTTAGATGAATTTGGTGCCTTCATTTATAACTTGTCGACTACTTGAGATAACATTCTGATTATTGGTGACTCTAAGGGCCCCTTCACACATAGTGCAAATTTGGTTGAATTGCACATGAAGTGCACATGAAACAGGAATCGTATGTAATATGTGCAAAATCATAGCTGCCTCCAACACCTCGTACACCTGTTGTTTCAACTATTTGTGTATACCAGCGGCTGAAAGAAAGTGCGCTGTGAGAGCCCATCAAACCCTCTCACGGAAGGTGTCAAACAAATTCCAGGTGACACGCACGAACATCTAACACTGCTCACATTGCACTTAGAAAATGTGTGGCCATTTGCACTGTTAACATGACAACAGTCAGCAGACGATCACTGTTGAGCTGGATTTAAAATTTGTCAAAGTGCTTCCAGGAGTGTGGCTTTGCAGACAGACACAGTGACACGTTGGTGTGTGCGCTGTACTGACAGGGGGTTCATCCGCCCACAGGAGCGGCTGTGATCTGTGGTTCTGGATGTCACAGCTGGAGAACACATATCGTGTTTGGACAGACATGAACGAACAACTACCCACTGTGACGTGCGTGTATCTGCTTGCTGTCCTCCCGTGGACATACATAAAAACATATATCACTGTTGCAAAGGGCTGCAGCGATTGAGCGCACGCTGCGTACATTGACAGGCTACCCCAGGTGATCAGGACCGTCAGATCATAACTTGCAGCAGGCAATCTGGATGTCACCCACCCATGTGAGCTCTGTTCCACATGACTCGGTGTCTGTCCTGCACCATCAACAATACACGCATGTCGGGCAGGACACACATGCAGGGCTGACTCGACACACCACCAGCAGATGTGGACATGATAAGAGCACACTGTTGACCATTCATGTCATTTCATGACTGTACGTCTGTGACCATGGGTCATCTACAGCAGAACAGACGGATCATACTTGTATTGCCCGCTTGATTAGAGGGATTCAATAAAATGCCGTGTTTTGTATGGGTGTGTGTGTGTTTTTTTTAATACATTAGTGTCCTTCTTGCAGCTGGTTTGCTTTGTGTAAGTCTGATCCCATCAGATCTTAGAAGCTAAGCAGTGCAGCATCTGGTTAGTACTTGGATGGGAGACCTCTTTGGAACACCAGCGGCTGTGTGCATGTTTCTTGGATGAAACTAGAGTTGTGTCAGGAAGGGCATTCAGCGTAAAACTTGTGCCAATTACCAATGCGGATCTGGCTGTATCCACTGTGGCGACCCCGTCCCGAGACGGGAGCAGCCGAAATGACAACACACACACACGTCCATGTCTTTCTTGATATCAGGCATTTCCCTGCACCTTTCACAGGACAGCGATGGTAGCTCAGTGGTAAAGTTGCTGATTGGCAATCAGCGCTTTTGGAAAGAGCAGGTTTGAATCCCGAATTTTTAATTTTTTTTATTTTCACAGCAGCTGCGCGATGTGGTTACACGTGCAGCAGCTGCTCGCACTGTGTTCCCATGTGCAAGGAACTGTTGCAGTGGCATTGTGCATGCCTGCCCATCAGCTCAATGCTTTCGAGGTTCGCTCATATGAGCTGTTCTGCCGTGAGTCTCCCTGAGTTGTACTTATTTGTACTATGTGTGAAGGGTCCTTAACATTCATATAAATAAACCTTCTGATCACCTCTGCAAATCAATTATGGAAAATATGGATGCATTAGGATTTCAGCATTGCATTCAGAACTCGACCCACATTAGTGGAAATACCCAGGATTTGGTTCTCACACATGGTATTGTTGTCACGAAGACTGACCTCATGCCTCTTGCATCGGTGTTCTCTGATCACTCACTTATTTGGTTTACAGTTTTGCTGCCATGTTTAGTGGAACAACAGCCTTATTTAAAACTGGGGCAATGCATGAACTACTCAACTATGACTGAACTTGAAGCTAGACTGCCTGATGTCTTAGCTTCACATTTGGAAAATGGCAAATCAGTAGACAGTCTTATGGATAGTTTAAACTCAGTGCTCAAAACTACACTTGACATGATTATGCCACCTTTATTAAAACCACGCCCCCCCCCCCCCCCCCCCAAAACACAGTTGCCTTGGTTCAATGATTACTTCCATGACCTCAAGCGTAAGGCTAGAGGTCTCGAATGGAAATGGCATAGTTCAAAATTAGAAGTATTCCACCTCGCGTGGCGTGATGCTATCTTAGACTATAAGCATGCATTACTGGCTACAAAGCGGACCTGTTACTCTGATTTAGTCAGCAAAAACAAGCATAACTCAAAGTTCTTGTTCGACTCGGTGGCAACACTTATTCATGGACAACCACCTGTAAGTCACTCTCCTTTTACAGCACAAGATGTCAGGGATTACTTTGAGAAGAAAATAGACAATGGAGCGCCATGGCCTCGATTTGCCCCAATTAAATAAATACATTAATGCTGTCTCAACAAAAACCTGAGTTTGAACTGCAGACAAAAGACTGTGTTTTCCCTCTCAGTTGAGAAATTCCTAAGTCATCTGGAAATCTTAAGATAAGCTTGGAGACATCCCCCATGGGCCAACACTGGGATTCACAGCAAAACAAAGCTGTAATTCAAAGTTCTTCAAAGGGGAGCCCTTGCCTTTTTATCAGTGAATTTTTGGTCATTATCAATCAATTCAATCAATTTTATTTATATAGCGCCAAATCACAACAAACAGTTTCCCCAAGGCGCTTTATATTGTAAGGCAAGGCCATACAATAATTACATAAAATTATGAATTATATGACATTATAATGGCTTCACGTCAGAATCTGAGTTTCTCCAGGCTGGAAGAACCCAAATTTTATGACCTCACGCCAAGGCCAGACTCTCTCAAGACTGCGAGACGATATCCCTTCCACAACACAGGGCCATAAAACTTTGTCTTGATAACAGCTATTATCTTTAGGTTTAAGTGAAGAAAGACATTCTTTTAAAATAAAATAATTGCATCAGTATTCTTTGATTCATATATCTAAAAACTGGTGGTTATCAATTATCTATTCATATATCTAAAAACGAAATGCTTTGCATATAATTATTCCATTTTATTGACATGTGTTATTGTAACTGATATGTGTTTAAGTGTGATCTTTCTGCATTCAATATGTTGATGGTGAAATATTCTTTTATCCAAAGGATGTGTCTGATGGTTAATAATGTGTATCCATTCGAGTGTCTTAGAACAATAATATGTCAACATAGTTAATGTGTTTAAATAATTGAATCATTTGTATCTGCACTGTGACCACATGAAGTCTTCTGTGAAACTACACACCCTAAAGGGGTGGAGTTTGGTGACATCAGTCCCTCTTTAAAAAGTTAGAACAGAGACTTACCGCTATCTCTTCTCCACCAGCAACCTCTCTCTGCCTTCTCCCTGCTCTTCTCTCTCTCTTCTTTTCTTAAACACTTATTTTTTTTTTTATTCTTGGGCCAAGGCCCCATTGCTAAACTAAGATAAGCTAAGCTACCACGTGACATTCATTCTTTGTTTATTTTTGATAATTTTAACAAAGTTTTAACCTGATGCTTTAACCCTCTGGGGCCGACGCCATCATATACGGCGGGTGGGACCAAGCTTTACTAAATTATAAATACCTTTTTAATGATATGAGATAGAAATATACTTTTTTTGTGCTGAAAAGTTAACTGCAGACTTTCGAGCCACCATAGGCCATCTTTGTACTCCTTTGGGGGAGGTGATGGTCTAGTGGTTAAGGTGTTGGGCTTGAGTCCAGAAGATCATGGGCTCAAATCCCAGCCTGACTGGAAAATCACTAAGGGCCCTTGGGCAAGGCCTTTAATCCCCTATTGCTCCCGGTGTGTAGTGAGCGCCTTGTATGGCAGCACCCTGACATCGGAGTGAATGTGAGGCATGATTGTAAAGCGCTTTGAGCGTCTGATGCAGATGGAAAAGTGCTATATAAATGCAGTCCATTTACCATTTACCATAGAAGCTGTGTGATGATGTGCGGAATGTGAGTGTCCAATCGGAATTGGTTCATCGTCACATGGTTTTCCAAAATCCAATTGTAGGGCAGATTACCTCATGTGATAAACCAAAGATCATTTTTAGGAGTGATATCTTACTAGTTGGCCCGTTTGAATAGGCCCCTAACTCCTGCAACACGCCCTGCGCCATTACGCACAGCGAATGTGAAAGCAGACGGAGAGCCTCGTTTGACAATCTCACGTGGTCAAACAAAAAGTGTGTAACTATCAGGATTGCTCCACTAGTTTACATTGGAATGTTACTGGATAACTCTGTGGCTCTCTCCCTCTGGCGTAAAGCACTGTTTACCATATCAATGGGGTGAGGGAGACGGGCCGCTCCTCAGAATGTAGGATCCAAAGTGTTAAATGAAAGCTGCTTGCAGAGTCAGACAGAAGACTCCAAAACACAGTAGAAATAGAAATTTGTGATGTAACTTTTGTGTAATAGACAGAAATTGCTTTGAGATGAAAACAAACAAAAACGCAAAGATCATTTTGTATATATTGTTCAAACTGTGCATTTGTGTTTATTGTTTGAACTTTTTTGTTGTACAGTCTTTCACACAAGACCTCAAATTATCTTTATAAAGTGTCAAAACAGTTGTTTATTATAGTTTGTTGTGTGTTTTGAATAAATGTGTGTGGAAAATTATTTCCGCTTTACTTTTTCCTTTGTTATTTCTGATTGTAAACCTTTATTACACTTATAAAACACAACAAAAGCATATATATTATGGCAGAACAGGTTGTCCTGAAAAAAGAGACATAAAACTTGATTGTGGGATGCAGGGAGAGCTCTTAACATCAATAATAAAACATTTATGCCAGGCAAGTGAACTGTCCAAAAAATGCCCTCGGACCCCAGAGGGTTAAGGTGCGTCAAATCTTTTGAATTTTTAAGAGAACTTCCAAGCTGAACTTTTCAAATTAATAGCGAATTTACAGAAAAGCGACTCTCCTTTTCTGTCAGGCTATTTTGTTTTTTCAACACTTTTAAAGTTTTTAACTTTTTCCTAAATTCATAAAGATTTTTAATCTGGCTCCAACAAACTTTTTAAAAGCTACCAGAAACCATTTTCAACAAACACCTTCTGCCTCTGGGTTCCTGCAAGCTGACGACGGAGCTGATTTCAAATCTGACTGCAAGCAGCCATCCTGTCGGTAAAGCCAGCCGACCAAGCCCTTGAGATCACACTGGGAGACCACTGAGTTAACCCCTGACCCAAGGGAGGTCACGCTGCAGAGCCTACATCAACGATGGACAAATGGGCCGTCCGAACCATCTTTTCAATGAACCAGCTAAGTGACCCATTTAAAGGTTCCAGAAAAAGGGTTTGTTGTTAATGGATACAAAGTGGCTCCTCATTATATTCTTCCTTTTAAGCATATTCATATGTTTGTTTAATATGTTTCTTAATAGTTGGCTTCAAATCTCATCTCTAAATTCTCATCAGATTTATTTACTTAAAGTCTTTAAGCGTCATCTCTTTTCCTTTCACATCTCATGAGTAAGTGGGAATTGTGTCCATAAATGAACTTATTTAATCACTGTCCACAAAAATGCGAGTAAACTGTTCATTACTTGTAAATAAATTGTAAATATTTCTACTGTGCTTCATTTTCTGTTCAGAAGGAAACCCTTGGTTAATCGTATTGAGAATTCATGACTTTCAGATCAGAGACTGATTTAATTAAATTGAGACTGATTAATTCATTTGCGACTGATAAATTAATGAATGTTTAAATCAAAGTACCTATGCTATAAATAGGTGTTGCCCCGACCTGGTTGTCCATTCGGCTACTCCTGTTGTTTTTGTGTGTGTGTGTTTAGGGTCGCCACAGCGGATACAACCAGATCCACATTGATATTTGGCACAGGTTTTATGCCGGATGCCTTTCCTGACGCAACTCCAGCGTTACCTGGAGAAACACACAGCCGCTGGTGTTCCAAAGAGGTCTCCCATCAAAGTACTAACTCTCTCTCTCTCTTCTCTCTCTCTGTCTCTCTTCTCTGTCTCTCTCCCCTCTCTCTCTCTCTCTCTGTCTCTCTTCTCTGTCTCTCTCCCCTCTCTCTCTCTCTCTCTCTGTTCTCTCTCTCTCTCTCTCTCTCTCTCTCTCTTCTCTCCTCTCTTCTCTCTCCTCT